>NC_026157.1:3444086-3508911 GCF_000512975.1 Sesamum indicum
ACACTCTCTCTCTCTCTCTCTCTCTCTCTCTCTCTCTCTCTCTCTCTCTCTCTCTCTCTCTCTCTCTTCTTTAGTTTTTCTGAATCTTATACTTTCTTTAGATATGCGTTATATAGAGGATTCAAGTTCTTCCTGCCTCACCATGTATGAAAAATGTTTCAATTATAAGGTACAAATTCACTTGGGAGCAGGATTGTCTTTGTTAGATGTTTGGATGCCTGCTGCAGTATCCATGCATGCGAGTTCCATCTGATGGTGTACTGGTCTCGTCCATCTGCACCATGTAGATTGATGGAGAGGACTTGGACGCCGCACCTCTGTTATTCTCTCATTCTTTCCTTCCTTGTTTCTCTTGTCATTATAGGCATACAATCTTCAGTTTTATGTTGCCTGTCTTCATTCAATTATGGATTTTGATCTTACAAAATTGAACTCCTGTTTATCTTTATCTTTTAAGTGTTGTTTCTTTCTTTTAGGCTGGCCAAGAGTCGTTTCGATCCATCACGAGGTCATATTACAGAGGTGCAGCTGGCGCGCTTCTGGTTTATGACATCACTAGGTAGAGGAATATCTATACTTTGTCACGTTTTCTGTTATTTATTAACTTACAATTGAAGCTTTAATAATGGTGGTTAGCAGACTGCATTTCTCAGCATTAAGGCTTGTGTTTAGATTTTTCGACCTGTTTCTTTGTAATGCTTGGTTATTGGTGAGGATTACTTATCCTTGTAGCTGGAAACAAAATTATAGTATTGCAGCATGTTGCTATATACAATATCTCAGTGTCCAATGTTTAGCTAGGAAATCAACAAAACATGCATACTACAGTTCATTATCTGTATGGCCTGTGGTGATTGACGCTTTGGTCAATTACAAGAAGACCTAAAATTCTGGTTGAGTTTATCATATAGGATATCAAGGATAAATAGGCATATCAACATTAAATGTAGGAAGGAAGCTGATCTTTTAATTTAATTAGTAGAATAGAAGTAGGAAAAATCCTTTTTGATGGCAAAGGTCTGGGCTTTCCAAATTCTAACAGTGTGTTGGCAAACATTAACTATTCTCTTTCTACTTGGGTCCAATTCTTATATGATATGAATGAGTGAGCTTTATCGATAAATTGGAAATGTGTCGTGTTCCCAGGAGGGAAACCTTTAATCATCTTGCAAGCTGGCTGGAAGATGCTAGGCAGCACGCAAATCCAAATATGACAATCATCCTTATAGGAAACAAAAGTGATCTTGCTCATCGAAGAGCAGTAAGCAAGGATGAGGGAGAACAGTTTGCAAAAGAAAATGGGCTTCTATTCTTGGAGGCATCTGCCAGAACAGCCCAAAATGTTGAGGAGGTACTATAGTTAGACCAAATCTTAGAGAACTTACCTCTCGTAATTTTACTTCTGTCATTGTCCAATTTCTTTACTATCTTTTCCCTTCATTTTATGAGCAGGCATTCACAAGGACTGCAGCCAAGATACTTCAGAAGATACAGGAAGGAGTCTTTGATCTATCGAACGAGGTAAAGCACTGGTCACCCGACTTAATGCTGTGACATGTCATTAGGACAATCAGGATGACCTTCCCATTACTGCTACCTGAGTGTTGATATAAAGTAACCTTGTCTATGGTGATTCACTTGTCTTTGTCCGCAGTGAAAAGCTTGCTTTTTTCACCATTAAGTTACCTTGCAACTTGAATTCCTCATGTTTATATTTGCCTTCAGAAGCAAAACAAAGAAATTTTATATGGTAATTCATTTAAATATCCTTGTGGATTCGTCAGTACTGGAAATGAAGTTCTTGAGTGGCATACCTTTCTAGCACCATCATAATATAGTGATTTCATTTCTTGCATTTTCCTAGGAAAGATATATATAGTTATATATGTAGCTTCTTGACTAGTTTTATGTTTGAGTGAAATTGCAGTCATCCGGCATCAAAGTTGGCTATGTACGTCCTCAGGGCTCAGGAGGTGGGAGAGAGGGAGCTGTTGCTCAAAGAGGTGGATGTTGCAGCTGATTGTAGATATATCAAAGTTGCTGAAAGAGGTCAATCCTCCCTCCGATCGTAGATATATAAAGGGGTTGTAACCTTCTAGTGTCTGCCAATCTGCTTCCATGAATTCAGAATCTGATTGTTTGAAAGAAATTGCACAGTTCAAGTTATTTAAATGAACTGGCATAGGAAAATTAAACGCAACCTCTATGGAGATTCAGTTGCATAGATGCGATAAACTTTGACTGGTTCTGATGTATATTGTCCTCTAATTATATCCTATCATATTGATTCCTTTTAACGTATTTTCTCTCACTTCACCAACAGGCTTCCAGGTGTATATCTAATTTCCTGGCCGGTTTGCATACGAGGATACAATTCCTGGGTGCTTTAACCTATTGCCTTGCTTTTTCTTTTTTTCCCCTGATTATATAAAACCAAAATTTGGATTAGATACTTTCTAATAGAAGAAAATAACGGAGTCGAAAGGATTTTAATTGTTGGCTGGGCGTGTAACCAGCTTCGTCCTAGTTCTAGAATTACCGATATGCAACATCACGTTAGTGTTCCTCCACGTAAATAACAGTGAAGCACTTGATCTAGAAATACAACTACGGGAAAAATGTGAAACAAAAGACAATAATAAATATATTGTTAGAACAATGACCAATTTCAGACAAGCTCTAATCCAAAATCTTTTTTTCATATTTATTCTATCTTCCGCCTCCAGTTCCAACTCTTAATCGAAGATTGTTGAGAGTTCTGGAAACTAACATCAATCGCGGATCATCCTCTGGTATCTCTCTTTCCTGAGAATGGAAGGGTGATAAAGATTGAGAGTCGCCAATAAGAGCAAGACATCGTGCAAATGCAGAACCCCCAAAAAAAAAGGAATTGAATACTCACTTTCAAACCATTGTGATATGCTTCCACAGCTGGGAGTGATGGGGTCATTTTACGAGCTTGCATCATATCCCATATTAAGTTAGCAGTGGTATATCCGCCGGTCTGTAGAGCAATACAAAGAATTGTTAGCCTGGACCAAAAGCTAATCATAATGGATGAAGTGACATACTGTTACAGAAACATAAATAGAACGTGAAATATCCCTTGAGAGTTGCTCAGGAAACCAAATATAGCTGTTTGTATCTTTTGGGATTACCTTTTCGCCAGAGGCAACAAGAAGGAGATCATTTCCCATCTTAGGACTCAGGAAGAAGCCCCTAGAATTCATATTAATCTGGATGATGAATAAAAAATATGTTAGGAAGAGTATCCAACATTGACGATTCATTTCAAATAGAATGGGTAGCTGACTGCTTATCAATAAGATAGTTTCGCATTGGTGGATAAAAGTAACTCATTGAAATAAACTTCGTAAGACTTGGCATACCAGTGTCTCCTGAGCAAGTTGCATTCCCCTGGGTGTATATCCAACCATCGCTCCTTCAGCAAGTGTCTGCAACAGGAGAAGTTGCACTATTACAATATAAGGATAGGTGATGTCTAACAGTCAAGAAAATATGCACTTGAATGAGATCATAATTGAAGTTGAGCTATGAATAGCAATAAAAATAGCTAGTAGAAGAAAGGTGAAGTTCACGAATGTTCAAGTACACTAGATTGAACTCTTCAGAATGTCAAGCAAAAAATATATCGCAAGGCATGAGACTTTTTTCCATAAGGCTTGTTTCTTTCATGACCGCTTATCAGACTTGTGCATGTGGCTAATTAAGAAAGCAACATCTGGCAAGGTGGGGTTTCATTTTGCAGAAACACCAAGGAGTTCCTAAAAACCATCATCAGTTGTATTGCAGTAAAAGCAATTTTTTTATTTTTTATAATCTTCTCTTGGGTGGTGGCAGGAAGGTGTTAAATTGACTATGTATCAATGTATTCCCAAAGAAACGTATTATTTGGTGGCAGAAAAGCAGGTATGTTCAGAACTCACCACATAGAGTTCTACCATAGCGGGTCTGTTTGAATTCATGTAGTCTTCAAAAACTTTTACACCACGTTCTATGTCACCAGCATGAAGGTAGCACCTGTATGAGGGAGTCACCCATCGAGCAGATAAACCTCAGCAGAATAGATAAACAAAAGTAACTTTTTACATGACATCTGGAATAGAAGAAATGCATCTATATCATGCTAGCATCATCGATATCCAGAATCTCATGGAAAATGAAATATAATAGGAAGATTATGTCAGTAACTCTTTCCTGTTCTTCTCTAAACAATATATAAACTAAACCTTGAATCTTTTTAATATGTTCGAAGATCAAGAGTAGCTATAAGAAATAGAATTAAAAAGTGATGCATATCCAAATGGAGCCTCATCAAGATAATTATCAAGAGTCAGAAACTCATTCCTTAGAAGCTCCATCTGCATGGAGCCTTGTTGAAGTTAATTCCAAGAAATACTTGAGAATTGAAACAAATAATGGATAGATTTCTGGAGAAGATAAAGTTAAAAGCCATTGATGTTAACTTCTTCCAGAAGGACTTCCTGAGATGGAAATTGTACAAGAAGTCTATTCTTTTTATCAAATCTTGCAGTCCAATTATTTGTCAATTAACCAAACTTTTCGATCCAAAAGTCTACTAGAGAGGGTGGCAGAAAAAGCTCAGAGTTTCTTTGCCAACATAAAAACCTTACTTTGTAGGACATCGAATGGTAAATATCATAAATGACACAAGGTCCAAGACTACCATAGAGAGTACAAACTAAAACAACATTGGATGCCACTTCCAATTTATGAACAGTTACAGTTTAAGAGTATCATCTAAAGTTGAATGCAAACATTACAGATGCTAGCATGCTACCTTATAAAGCATGGAAAAGGCTGGACAACATACATAAATGTGGAAATTGATAGGTAAAATATTATAGGTGGCCTGCCATTTGGGTTTTTCCCTTGTATTACCTCATAACTTGCAATAAAATGAAAACATCTGGTGTTTTTCCATCCTTCTCGAGCATCTCCAGAAGTCTTTCAATTGCCTGCCAGATTATGGATATTCAAACTTAAATATGAGCAGAGACAGATATGTTGGAGATCACTTTCTTGCAAGCTTTGGACACTTAGCGACACAAAATTATCTGCAACATAGGCATTCCTTACATACATGAATAGTAAGTGTGTAGATTAGTGACCTATGTTCTGGCAAAAGGAAGTTGATACCTTGTTGGGAGTGTAATCGTGGTTTTATACAATAATTTATGGCTTACCAAGATGGGTGTTCAAAAAGAAGCAAAAGGAGGAATCACATTTTATCCTTCTCTTGCTTAGAATGAGCATAACATCATGGAATACTAATGGTCTAATGCTAAGACATTATGCTTTTAAACTTTGAAGTATCACTATTTGCCATTCTATTTTGTGGTATAATAATCTAGCATTTGTTATTCCCATCCCAACCAAAACTGAACATTATTATAACCATCTGATACAGGAACCAGAAAAAACAAAAGAAACAATATCTTTTCACCGAATCGGGTGTTTAATGTAGAGGAAAGAAGGTGAAATCACATAAAAAGATAACAAGATAATAAAGCGAATGCAATTCCACCCATATAGGCAAGAAACAAGCTACTCGTCAAAATGTGGCAAGCATTGGCCCACTCGATCTCGAAGTATCATAGTTGAAGCAAGCTTGAATCACAAGGATATGATTCTCCAGAGATCACGACCGATACAATATGACAAAGCAAATCAAATAAGCAAGGAACTAAAATGTGGGAATAAGCATGAGCCCTGGGGTGCGTATCTAGGTCACAAGCAGCAAAAATTTTCTTTCCTTCCATATATATAAAGGACCACAAAAAACAAGATCAAACCAAGAGCGGAAATTTTTAAAAATAAAAAGAAGCAAGAAGAAACAACTGCAGAATCTCAATGAGAACACGGCAGTTCACTTGTTACCTGGACATCCCCAAGGTCAGCACAAGCATGAAATGCAACATGGTATACAGTCAAATGTTTGGCTATAAATCCACCACGCCGATGAATATATTCTGCAGTAGGGAGATTGTACAATTCTTCTTCAGAAATACCCATCATAACATTTTCAGCGTTGTCTTTTGTTTGATCAACCGAGGACCATCCTTTAGACTGCTCAACAAGCTCAATAATCTTTTCCAAAAAGAAAATGGCATCATAAATTTCCCATACATCTTTATTTGTGAAGTCAGATATGTTAAAGGAATAGCAAGCACCAGCTTAAATGAAATTCTACAGGAGAACTAGATAATTACTTTGGAAGTTGTATCGTCAGAGAGGGCTGCCTTATTCTTGTGAGCGATTATAAGTCCAGCATAACTAAATTTGTTCAAACCAAGGCCAGCAGCAGTCAGATCCCGGACTATAGCATACCTACAAAATGAAAAGATAATAGATGTACCATTATCACTTATTGCAAGGATGCAAAATATTCACAAGTTGCAGTTCATAACTAAATAAAAGAAGCACTATTAATCAAGAGAACAAAAAGTTAAAAATGCTGCAAACTATCAAGAAAAAGACTATAAGTAGCAGTGTTAAGGTGAGTTCTATCTTAATTGTCATTAGTTATCCATCTTCTTTGCAGACAGAACAATGAAGATTTCACATATCCTTGAACACATGCATTTGCAGTGGGTAAAGCAAATTTTGATTTAAGCCTAGATGACAGAACAGTCACTAGAATAAGGGTCAGAGTTTAAACACTGAACAATAAGCTTACACTCGATCTAATCTGCCAGATGCTGCACATGCATGAAGTAGACATAAGTAGGTTTGCCCAGTAGGTTTCACTTGAAATCTCTTCATTTCTTCTAGAAGCTTCAGCTCAGAGGCCCAAAAAAATGTAATTAATTCTTCAAATACTATAAACTAAATCTAACATAAAACAAGAATGCGCCAAGCCAATATGTGACAATACCCTAATCGCCTGATCAGAATTCTTGCACTTTCCACATGTAGACATCAAGTAGTTGTATAACGCAACCTGAAGAAACATAAACAGCAGTTTTGATTATCATGTCTAGCAACTGTGCAATAACTGTTTGCAGATATATAGAAAAGATTAGCTCATCCAGTGCCCCAGGATCATGATTCACACATTATGTAAGCCATCTGATCTGCATTGCTGATTTTCTGATGTAATTATTTCCAATTCTCAAATTCTATTGGCACATATTAGATTTGAGTAGTGCTCCAAGAGGAACATGAATTAACCATACATTCTCAAGCATTTTTGTCAAACAATCAAGGAAAAATAGAGATCCGCATTATCTAGAGCACCAATAATGATTTCGTGCATAAGTTTATTGACTTGCTATGAAATATCAACATAATAGTGAAAGCAAAGTCAGAAATACATACATCAGGAACTAGACCCATAGATTGCATTTCGTCGCGGAAAAAGAAAGCATCTTGCATTCGAGCACCTTTCATTGTCCCCACAATGAGTGAGTGAAATGTGTCCCTCTCTGGCTTCACTCCATCCAGCATCATATCATCATACACATCCCTCAACAAATAATGCCTAAAAGTTTTCCCAAATCACACGTAGCATTGATTTCAGAGCCAAAATCAATTGAAAATAGAAATGTCAAAAAATCTGGACCCCTAATGTCACTAAGAACACTGCATAAAAAAATTTCTTCATCCAGTTTTAAAGGAAATACACTCAATACTTTTCCAAATTTATTTTAAGATACTCCACGACATTCAAAAAGTATTTAACATTCACTATTTTCTGCAAAAGGGAAGGTGAAAAAAATCAGTTTTTTAATATTTTTTTCCTTTTCCTCACTATATACTAAATCCTAAATCCAAATGCAACATCACATAATGATAAAAAAAAGGTAACAACCTTCGCTGAGAAGTGATAGAGCCGATGACAGTGTTGTATTCAGCCTCATTGTTGGCATAATTCCGCTTCAAGTATTCCTCCGACGGCGCACAGAAATTCCGACGCCCCAGTCCACGAACCACCGCACGAGGATTCCCTGAGTACACAAAAGATTGAACACCAATTATGAACAAATACAAAATCACAAACATTCAGAAACCCGTACATATACAAAGTTTCTGTTAGTATATCCTGTAGATTTCGAGTCGAAGCACCTAAGAGCGCACGGACGAGCTTCATGACAGAAAAAGCAGTCCAAACTGAAGTCGATCTTTTAGGGTTTTCTTGAGCAAGGTTGAAGAAAAAGGGGAACGCATAAACCCTTGAAGCTGCCCAACTGACGCGGCTGAGGTATGGACACTGCGTGCACTTTCAGGTGACACCGTTTCTTCTTAAAACGTTAGTCTGCAGTTCAGCGTTCCTTAAAATCGTTGAGTAAACTTTTTTTCTAAATATTATTAGATATCAAAATAAATTTACATTATATATTTCTATTTTATTATATATAAATTTATAACATAACAATAGTATAATAGTTGTAATTCTTTTTTATATATACATAACAATTAGGGTAAATTATAATGAGATTCCCCTGAAAATTGGAATAGTTATCAATATCTTTTTATTTGAAAAATTACAAATACGCATATGATGTTTGATGAAATTATATTATTTTCTATGGAGGCCTTAAATTATCAATTTTGCTCTTACTTTACTTTTTTTTATAAAAAAAGATAGACAAGGTGGACGAAAATTTTGAAACTTACAAAATAATTATCCACTTAGCCCATAATTTTTTAAAAAAAGATAATTATAATTTATAGTCCACAAACGCTTTTTGGTCGGTTCACCACAGAAAATGAATGAAAACTAACATAATGTGCTAATTGTTAGACAATCGTTAAAATTAGAAAGTATTGATAATTTTCCAAACAACAAAAAAGTATTTATAATTATATCAAATTTCACGAAACCTCATTATAATTTACCCAAACAATTAACTGACAATAAAACGATCGGTTTCACCAGACCTGAAATAAAAATTATGTCTAAATAATAAATTTGATAACAAAACCAACAATTTCTCGGTATGATCGCATGATAGTATAATGCAACCAGTCCATCCTTGGTTCCTTACAAGCTGCAAACATTCTGAAATCAAAGACGGTTACAAAAGAAGAACCAACCTAGGATCAAACAGAATACCCATAATGAACCACAGAAGAGATCACACTTTGTGCAGATTTGAACTGATTTGGTGGAGTGAGCTGCTGCAAGAAGAGAGAGATCCGAGCAGAAAGATAACCTTTCCTTGAATCTTCTGCAAATCTCAGCCCATGCAATGTTCACCGGGCCTGCTTTTCTTTGGCAACTTTACTCCTAATCAGCGGCTCTCCAATACCGTTGTCGTCTGTTGTCTCAGTATTCTCTGGTAGGGTATTTTGGCACTTGAGGCCATTGCCCTTGAAGAGAATGAGATCAAGAAAGAAGATGGGCTGTTTATACAGCCCTTGTGTGCATACATGCAATCTGCTTTAGTTGATTGTGAGATTGGTAGGTGAGTGTGTGATATCTGATACATTGCAGTACTTGCCCCTGTATTTACTGATTCACAATTCTTGGTGAATGGTAGGTACTCACCATAAACAAAACTGTGTGAATTTACATTCCTGTTAGGTCCAAGTAGTTGCTGGCTGCCTGAGCAAGCTACACTTGGATAATGTAGCATCATGATAAATGACGACTTTAAAAACTCACAGTAAGAAAGAGCAAATTGAAACAACTGCACCGTCGCAATTTCATAACATTCACATCAGTAAATCTGCCAACAGAATCAATTTCCATTACTGTCCACTTTATCAACAGTGAACCGCGTTTTCAGTCTGATTTCATCAACTTGTTCGAGCTGGGGCAGAATAGAATCAATATGGCAACCAAATCATGTACAAAAAGGTTATATGACTTCGTTCTGTACAGAGTCCGGACCATTAAAAATAAAAAAAAACAGAAGCTTCGTTCTGCATCAAGAACTAATGTAAAGAATTTGGTGGTGGGGTTAGTACCAATGAAGTCCGGATGAGGCTACTTAGTAGAGCTTTATTCTCGTCTCAATGGGACTCCGGCAAATTGGACAAAGCTGAAGTTCTCGACCACACTCACAACATGTCTGAGGAAAACGGCAAGATGTTATATCAGGCTTTATGATATCCTAATAGCACTTGAAATTACCGGTCAAATAAATATGTTACCTGGTGGCCACAACCAAAAGCCATGTCTTTGGGACTACTAAGGCAAATGGGACATATCTGTGAAACAAGTTTAAACTAAGTTTCCGATCACATATACAAATAAATATAAAACTTTCAAGGCGGGGAATGAAGCACTTGCCGAGTTGAAATCTGAAAGCATGCGTTATTTTGTACTGGTTAAAGGACTCTATAGATGTAGGTATTAACATATACATACAAGTCGAAATACCTGGTGTTCATAAGTAGAACTTGGAGCAGAAGGAGCCGCATCAGCAGAAACATTGTGCTCGTAGTACGAACTTGAGCTGTGCTGAAACGTATTTGTGCGCGAGGGTTTTGCACTGATGCCAAATGCACCCCCATAGACAGGAGGAGGAAGAGGAACCCTCTCAGGAATATTTCCTTTCCGTCCACTGAAACATGCCAAAGCATGAACAAGGAAACAGAACAATCACTAAGCAGACATGCACATACTGTTACAACTGCAGCAAAAACGTGTCATACGAGGAAAGTGAAGAAAAGATTACCCCAACAAATTAAGCTCCATAGTTGCTTTATATTGAGATGGAATTTCCATCAATGCTGAAAGAGCAAACTCAGTTTCTTTTCGAGTTTGGTGCACATTTTTAGCCATAATCTCTGTGAAATTAACAAACTAGAAACCCAAGAATATCTCAGTAAAGTGTGCAATATACCAAGTTAGAAATACAGAATATTATCTGAAGCAAGCCACCAACCTGGAAATTATCGAAGTCTCGTGCAGGGATGTTGTCATCAAATTCCTTCATCATGTCCCAAGGGCCGTCTCCCACCCCAACCAAAATAATGGATAAAGGCAACTTGCTGCAAATATTATAGTAACATTAGTCCAAGATAGCCCAGAGTCGAGAAACATAATCTCATACATGTTTGAGAACAGTTACCTTGCTTCAACAATTGCTTGAACAGTTTTCTGCTCCTGAGGGCTTAAGTGACCAAACTCGGTATCAACACTTCTCGTAACCTAAAAAGTGAACAAGATTTGGTGATGTGGTACAAATTACTCAAAATCACAAGAAAAAACAGCTCTAGCATTTGATAGGGCGGTGGATTATCTTCATCAGAATGCATTCATATTTTTCAAATAAATAATGTCAATAATCTAAGGAACAGATATACATTTGTCTTTTGCTTAGAATTATAATAGATAACTAACAAATAAAGAAACCTCAGCAGCAAGTTTCCCTTACATTCCTGATAATAGTGATACAAATCAACGACGTGTTGAATGGTAACATACCTGTCCATCTGCAATAATCAATAAAACATGGTACTGGCCTCCACTCTGCTCAACAACAGTCATAGCCATTTCAATTATTGGTGCAAATGATGTTGGTCCTGTGACAAAGTGAGCGTCAGCAACAAAAACTCAAATCTGATGCTAAGCTCACAAGATAGGGTTAGATGGGAATCCAACCTGCCAGTTTTAGGTTGGGAACAAGTTCTCTGTATCGGCTCAAAACTTCCTCAAATCCATTGCAAAATCTCTCATCAGGGTAGAAACTGAAGACATCTTGATCATGGGTGGATGCTGCCAAGATTAATTAAAAGAAAGAGAAATAGTATAATTGCTGAGTAAGTCCATTATAAACTACGAAGAACTGAAACAAACAGGTGTATCATGAAGTACCATCTCCAAATCCAAAACACGGGATCAAGTTATCATCATCAAAAGCGGCCAAGGTTTTCCCAATAATTGTTATTGCTTGTTCATAGGGATTCAGACCACTTCCAATGTGATGTAAGCTTCGACCATTGTACGACCTCTTGCCTAACAGTGAAACCAAGCTCAGGATATTTCTCCACAAGTTCAAGTACTCATGCTATCTACATGGAAACAAAAACGAGATAGAGCAGCCAACCTGTCCATTCATTGCTCTTAGTAAAATCAATCCCAATAATTAGGTTGGAAGACTCAAGACCAGCACGTGCAAGAGCTTCAGTCACCTATAGAAAATAGTCTCATATTTAATTCTTATGAGGAAGATCAAACATTCAAGAGAATCAGAAATTTGGACCATGATACTAGAAGGCATGAAATTATAGTTTCTGGACAGAGCATAGCACAAACAATCAAAATGATTAGTTTTCAAGATCAGGACATCGAACTCCCGAATATTAAACCATTCCCTTCTACTCCAAAGTTGATTCTAGCCTTCAAATTGCCACCAACCATTAATATCATGCTATCATCAATACCACAATTATTAATACTAGAGCAATTAAATTTGTCCAAGAATTATTCTTCTTGTTACCCATTTCCAGATTATAACATGTTTAGGTTCCTTCTCCAATTGAAAATCAGAATTTTATGTATACACTCTCTCCATCTATAGATAGTAAAACAGCAAGGAAAGAGTAATTTACTTTCTCCACCTGAGACTAAATGCTGCAGATCCTGAAAACCGCATACAAATTGCAAGCCTCCAAGATTTAGAATAACTCCATACTCAACATCTTATTGTAGCCAAGACATTGTTGAATTTGCAACTAGCATGATCAAAGGCATGCATATACATACACATACCTCCTCTAATGACCTATAGTTGTCCGCAATCCTTGAATACCTCCTATCAAGCTTCTTTTGCGGTGCATGCGCTTGAGGTGGAGGCGCATTATATTGGGTGGGTGCATGCGATACAGATGGAGTCTCATAATCTTGAGGAGGAGCGTAGTATTGATCTTGAGGGGGAGCATAATATTGATCTTGTGGTGGATATTCTGCCGGATAAGGATGCTGTACGGGATAATTTTGGGCGTACTGCGAAAATGATGATTGCGCATAATCATGCTGCCACCCAGAGGACGAAGTAGAACGAGTTGTTGAAGGTTGCCTCCAACTCCCTCCATCCCTAGAGCTCGAGCTTTTGTTTCCCATCAAGTCAATTTATCGAAAAAAAAAATCAAGAACTCTTCAAATAGCACAACCCTGGTTAACTCCAACACAGAGTGAATCACGGAAGCCTGTCAAAATCAATAATCCCAGAAATCAAAGACAGCACAAGGCAACCAGAAAGACTAGAAAGAATCATTTACTTCAAACAAACCTTCAATTCCTCTTACAAGACCAAAACAGGGAACCAAGTAAAACCCTCAAAAACTGAACTTACACCAAATCACCAAGGAAGCCCCAATTCTACACAAGTGACCTGAATTCACAAATGCAACAAAATCGTATACTGACTGTGCATAAGAAAATGAAGTGTGAAAATCAATTAAACAGGCTATAAAAGAGAAAGGCAGCTTCAATGAAGAAGAAACAACTTCTCCGTAAACGGTGTGCTGACTTCAGATAGACCCTCAAAAGACCAAGACTCTTCCACGCTACTCTTAAACAGATAAAGACGTACTACTTTATCTGCAATAACTCCACATTATCCCAAATAGACTAAACTCCAAAACAGTGATATACCCAAAAGCAAAAAGAAAAAGAGAGAAAAAACTAAATACACGCAACAAACATCATCAAATTCATATGCACACACTCAAACAATGATAACTTCTAATCTAAGCAAACAACATCAAGTTCTTGTCAAAAATATCACCAACCCCCTCATCCTTCAAAGGGTATTCAGCAAATCAACTAAGCTTTTAAGTTCTGATAACTTAACCGCATTTTTCAAGATCCCATTTGAAACCAACATCAGTAAGTGTGAAAGAAAAAAGAAACCTGATCGGCGCACACAAGATTCTGCGCAACATCTGTTGTCAAGCAGCAGTTTCAGGATGCAAGAATCCGTTTGAGAAATGGGAGAAAGCCAAAGAAAAAGGGGTGTAGCTTTCCTTAATGATTCTTTTTGTCCCTTATATTATTCTAATAAAAATTGCTTTGATGAGAAATTAGTAGGCACATGGAATTTTCTTACACCCGACTTTTTGAAAGATTGATGATTGAAGATTTAGATGTGCCCGACAGACTACAATAGTTGGTTGTTGCGCACACTCAATGTCCTGAGAGAAATAACATAGGAAGGTTGGCCACCAAAAAGTTGAGGCTTAATGGATATGATGGAATATTATCACCTCTATGATGTGTTGGTTCAGTTTTTGCTAAAATGTTTCATAAATTGTACATACATAGGTTTCAACTGAGTGTTTGTAAATGTTGAAAATTGTATTATCATTTTTATTTTTAAAGTATTTAAATTAAATTAATTTAATTAAAAAGTATAAACGCTTTTATAAAATTATGAATATTATATTATTTTTCCAAATACTCAAATTTTATTTTTTTTAAATTTTTCTTTTGTTTTTAAGCATTCATAATTGTTATTGATACCATACTTACAATTTTCTATATTCTTACAATAAATTAGAAGTTATTACAATTACCTTTTCAATTTATTTATACCTTGGTAGAGTTAAGAAAATATATTTTTATTTTTAACAAAGTCATAATGATGCACAACGTAGCAGTCATTGACTCATTGGTTTCGTTTTCTCAACAGAAAATTTATACTTCTTTTTGATTCGGTCTTAATCATTAGTTTGTGTTTAAGTCCGGACCCCACATGAGTTTGAAGTCACGTATTTTTCAAACTTAATTATCGGACAAAGAACATTTCATATTGGGCCCATTGGAGTCTATTAGGCCCATTCTGCAGTTTCGGACTCATGTTAAATCCATATCAATGGCCAATGGGCCATCACCTTAATTTCGGTATTCGTAATTTCTTGATCAATATTTATAATTATGTTAAATTTTAAACAGTAATGTTATACTGAATTTGAATCAAAGCAAAGACAATCAACATAGCAATTATTATTACAGGTGATACTAGAACTAGTTTTTCTTTAAAGGACGAGTACGTGAGGGTAGCTCTATAGCAACATAAAGTGGATCCAAACGAGGTCTCGTACTCAAGTCATGGGACTGTTATATTGGTTGTTTATTTAGATTGATAATCTTTTTCCAGTAAGGAATCTGAACAAAAAATGGATTCCAGCTACTGCAGCAGAAAAGAACAACATACTTGAGCAAGAATAGTGCCACTCCCACTGCTTAAAATCAGGAGTTAAAGCCAAAATTATAATCAAATCCACAACACATTGTTGGTGTGAACAAGCCCAGCTTTTTAACTTCTTGTTCTTATTTAAATCCATGCAAGTTCATATCAGAGCAGTAACAACCTCACACAGTAAGAGTAATGGCCTGTGCAAGAATCCTCTATGTTACTGTTATACTAGTTTCAATGGCACTGGACAACTTAGCACGACGGATCCCTTTATTGCCACCGTGTGATTTTCCAGCAATTTACAATTTTGGCGACTCAAACTCGGATACTGGTGGGATATCAGCAGCATTTGGGCGGATTCCTCCACCATATGGCCAAAGTTTCTTTCCAAGGCCTGCAGGAAGAGCATCAGATGGCCGTCTCATAATAGACTTCATCGGTACTGACTTCTCAACATCTCTTTGTTTTTGCACACAGTAAAGTAACAAAAGTTTATGATGAAGTTATCTAACATGCTGAACTGACTTGTTGCATGTTGCAGCTGAGCACTTGGGCCTGCCGTATTTGAGTTCTTACCTAGATTCGATAGGCACAAACTTTCGACATGGTGCCAACTTCGCTGCTGGTGGATCAGCCATCCGTAGGCAGAACGAGGCAATATTTGAAAGTGGCATAAGTCCGTTCTCACTCGACATCCAAATTGTGCATTTTGATGGGTTCAAAGTGCGAAACACTGAGATATATCACAGAGGTGATTCTTGATCAACTTTATCTTCGCTTTTGATCTTGGAAAAATGATTTACATTCTTTGGAATGAATTTTCAGCTAGGAATCTATCCGACAGAAGACAAGGTCCTCAACCTCAAGAATTCTCCAGGGCTCTATACACATTTGACATCGGTCAGAACGACCTTGTTGCTGGTTTCAGGCAGCTTAGTACACCTCAACTAAGGGCTGCAATACCAGATATCGTTAATCAACTTGCTGCAGCAGTTACAGTGAGTTACTTACATAAAGATTCCAACTTACGGTATTTGTGAAATCTGTAGCAATATCCTAAATGTCTGAATGTATTTCCTCAGCATTTATATCAACAAGGGGCAAGGGCTTTCTGGATTCATAATACAGGGCCAGTTGGATGTCTACCTGCAGCCACTCTTTACATCAGAAAGGCAAAGACCGACAAACATGGATGCAACAAGGATCAAAATGGTATGGCTCTTGAGTTCAACAGACAGCTTAAGGCTAGAGTGTCAAAATTGAGGGCAGAGCTTCCTCAGGCTGCCCTGGTTTACGTGGACGTCTACTCAGCTAAATATCACTTAATCAGCAATACCAAAACTTATGGTCAGTGAAATTCAGTCTGTCTTTCTGTTCATCTGCAAACTTTGATTTGTCTTTTAGGATTGTTGCTATGTTTTAGTTCCTAGAATCTAAACAATTGGCAATCACTGGCTGAGGGAAGTATAAAACAGTACATATGCAAGAAAACGACATGATTTCTTGTGGCATTTCTAGACAACAGCCCTTTTACAAACCTTAGAGTTTTGCTGACAGGATTCATGGACCCCTTGAAGATATGCTGTGGCCATCATGATAGTAACATCCATGTCTGGTGTGGGCAGAGAACATCAGTTAACGGCTCAGAAGTCCTAGGAGTCTCCTGTGGATCTCCTGACTCATACATCAGCTGGGACGGCATACACTACTCGCAGGCTGCAAACCAGTGGATTGCCAATCACATACTCAACGGCTCATTTTCTGATCCCCCATTAACACCTATTACTCAAGCATGTCTCAAGCATTGAGCACGTCCTAGGAGACAGTCCAAAAACATCGGCTACCATCTGTTTCTCAACTTGTAAGATCATAGGCCTAGCTTGATCGACTGTGTAATGAATCAGACATGCTTATCAGGGTTGCTCCTGAACCCTGAAATTCACCTGTTTTGAAATTTCAATTAGTATTGATATATTGTCTAGTTTGTCCTCCAAGTAAGCACTACTGTGACCTTGTTCTTGTCGATGTCAACCTTTTAGGTAAGAATAAACAACTGAGTTATGTACAATCCACTTTGTTTTATTTCGATCACCAAAAGCTGGTTTTTTCAATATATTTGTGGTTAGCGATACATAAGAAGCAAGTGATCTTAATAATGTAATCCAACAAAGATTGATTGTTAACGTTGTTGTATATAAAAATCTTGAAAAAAAAAGGTAGCTTACATAATTAACCTGCTGGAAAAGATTACTGGCCAAACCTAGCTACTTGTATATAAATAATCTGAAAAAATATTTTAATTCTCAAAATTTCATCTCCTTGATCTTCCCCACACCCGAAGTCGAGATCAAGATCACTCGATAGCAAGTGATCTCATCCCATTGCGGGGATCAGGCGCTCGGATCAATGCATGAATATCAGAGAATTATGAAGCTGTACTAGTCATGATCCGTAGTAGTACATATCTGAATAACGTAAGACCACCTAAGAAATGTAGAAATTACTAGATTGTCATTAGTTAAACTATGTTATTACCATAAACTAATCATACATATATGCCAGAATGCAATATGGTAAAATCCACTAGCAGCATGCACCTTTACTGGTTGATGACATTGAAGCATGTCAATCTCCTTTTCCACCACCTTTCGGCCGTATTAGTCAGCCCACCGGATTCCACTATTAAATATTCACTCATCACTTTCTTACCATCTCTCTCTCTCTCTCTCTCTCTCTTTATATATATATATATATATATATATGGCTATGACAACCATAAGAAAAGAAAAATGGGGTTCTTGATAAATTTGGTTTTATGGTTTTTTTTCTCATCACCAACCATAAGAACAAATGGTGACGATGAGGTGATAAACTTACCACCATGTGATTACTCTACCATGTACAACTTTGGTGATTCAAATTCAGACACTGGAGGGATAGCAGCAGCGTTTTATCCACCAGCATCACCTTCCGGTGAGACGTACTACGGTCGGCCGGTCGGCAGGGCCTCCGATGGCCGTCTCATCATAGACTTTATTGGTAAGAAATTGTACAATGAGATATATATAACTTCAAGAAATGAAGAATACTCTGTACATGTTTGTTGCTACTAAATGTTATATTTTTCATGTCATTTGCAACTTTGATTTATATATATGTATGGTTTGTGGTAAAGCTGAGAATCTGGGGTTACCGTATCTGAGTCCGTATCTGGATTCAGTAGGATCCAGTTACCAGAACGGGGCGAACTTTGCAACGGGTGGAGCAACCATTTTACGGCCAAATGGATCTTGGTTTGACAGTGGTCTCAGCCCCTTCAATCTTGAAATCCAAGTTGAGCATTTCACGCAGTTTAAGGATAGAACTGCTTATTTATATGGTCAAGGTCAGTACACACAATAATATGTATATTGCCACCAAGAGTAGCAAAATTCTTACATGTATAGAATTGTGTTACAATTATTATGTAATTGACCATTTTATTTGAGTTGTACACCAATCACATTTGGTAGAATTTAGTCAAACTTAATTTTCACAAGTTAGAATTTCTCAAAAAAAAATATATATGTTTTGTTTTCTTATATTATATGAATAATTAATACGGTAAAATGATAAAATTATAATTTTACAATATTCAGAGACTCTTCTATTTATGATTCCAAATTTATAATTTTTTTTGTATTATTTATAATATATATTTAATAATTTGTCTTGTAATTTTTTGGAACATGTACAGCACAAGACGAGTGCACTAGAAAAAGACTCCCAAGACCTGAGAACTTCTCAGAGGCTCTCTTCACTCTAGACATAGGACAAAACGACGTCGCCGTAGGTATACGAAGTTTGAGCTACGAACTCCAACAAGCAGTCGTCCCCAATATACTCAGCCAGTTCATAACACAAGTTCGAGTAAGCTGAACGTCCCGTCCCTAATATATATCCATAGTTACAAATGTCCGAGTACTGTGGAACCTCATCTAATGATATATTTCAGTTCGAAGATAAATTATAATTTTATAATACTCTACAGGTGTCAAGATTGGTGATTATTAGACATCGTATTGATATGAAATTCTATTGTAAGAGAAGTTTGAGGAGTTATGGCATTTCATGAACCATGTAAAATTACATTATGTTATTCTTATCGCACGTTTCAGGGCTTGTACGAGAGAGGAGCGAGGACGTTCTGGGTACACAACACGGGGCCGATCGGCTGTTTGCCGGTGGCAATTGCTAAAGTGAAAGATCCTGCGCCGGGGTATCTTGATGAGAATGGCTGCGTCAAGAGCCAGAATGATATAGCCTTGCAGTTCAACGAAGAGCTCAAGGATGAGATTGTGAAGCTAAGAGCAGAGCTCTCCGATGCAGCCATAGTCTATGTTGACATGTATGCTGCCAAGTATGAGTTGATCACCAATGCCAAGAATCAAGGTGGCCATCATTTTCATCAAAATAAACTAGATTTAATTTCAATATTTTCAATCCAAACATGACATGTCTCTTGGTAGCACGTTGCGTTCGAGTCGAAATTTATTATTTATAATCCTATTTTTGTTGTGTATTCGACTTCAGCCATAATTTCAGCAAACTTTTGCTGGAGTATGGAGCATGATCCAACGTTATAATTTAGCCTAATTCATACAGATCCCGTTCCGAGAGCTGCAAAAGATATTCTTTTGGACAAAAGTGTACAATTGTAGTTTCAAAAAATATGGATGTCCGCATATTATGATTATTCTAGTAAAAACAAAAATTTGAGCGACTGTAAACATAAAACAATTCTTCGTATGTGGAATCCGTCTGCTATTAACTTGTTGATCATTTGCAGGATTTGAGGACCCTTTCGAGATCTGCTGCGGTTATCATGGGATTGGATACGATGTTTGGTGTGGGAACAAAGGGAATGTAAATGGCACTGAAGTTTATGCTGGTTCTTGTGAAGATCCTTCTAAAATCATCAGCTGGGATGGGGTGCATTACACTGAAGCTGCAAATCATTGGATAGCAAACCGTATTGTGAATGGATCTATGTCGGATCCATCGATCCCAATCACAAGTGCATGCCATGCAAGAGCAAATCTCAGTGCTCTGGGATTCTTCTAATGCATGAGGGCGAAATTTATGAATGTAGCCATGCATGTAAGCGCAATCTAGTTATCTAATGTTGCAATTCAATTGTCCTAGCCAAGACAGGAAGATTTCTTACTTTGGTACATACATAAAAACCTTTTTATATACATCATCACCTGTTTAGTCACATGAGAAGTCAATCTATTGCACTAGCAACACCACGGATTAGAACTGTCAGAAATTCTTGTCTGTAATAGAATTAAATACATGCATTAGGCACATTTGTCGTGTCTTTACAGATATTAACAGGATAGGATCACTGACGATATCCTTCTGGAAGAGGAACAACCCTGTGGAAGGGTACCGACCGCTGAGGCAAAGATCCATCCTCTTCATCATCGTCAAACTCCAAAATGTAACTGTCAAAGGCAAAAAAATTGACGGTTTGATATTCTAACAAAAAAAGAAAAGAGATTGCAATCAACTTAAATAACTCGAACTAATATCAGTTTGCTTTCCATATCATGCAAGAAGGAATTGTAAAGAAACAAAGAGAAGTAAAGAGTTACTTACTCGTCAGTCTTCCTCTGTACGATTTTAAATCACCATCATCAGACGACATGCAAAAGAAATGTAGTTAATTTTGATTTATTTTATATGTATATGAAACATAATGATCAATTAATACCTTGCGAGCTTGGACGACTGTTGCTTTATATAGTGCGGTGGTTTCTGGATACACTGCCAAAACATGTTTCCCAGGAGGAAAATCCGGGACACTAGAGAGATCGGTCCGCTTGGGAAATGGTATAATATGTGACATAGGCAGTTTGTATTTTCTGAAACCAACAAGACAAAGAAAACTCATGGAGTGACTAACAAAAGTATTAACATGGTATGAGTGCCACTCTCAGCCATGACTGAAATGGCAAGAGTGGCAAGGTTTTACGTTTTTTTCTTACCTTCTTTGTTTATTGACATATACAGGAGAGAATGCAACATTGAAGCATTCATGTATATAGTAGTACCAAATAAATTTGACAAATAGATCTAGAAGAAAGTGCCGACCTCTGTCCACTGCCCTCCTCATCATCACCTGGTTCCTCATCCAGGACCTCAAACCTACATAAAGATGCAATTAGGGGATCTGCTAAAAACAATGTAGTCCACAATCCAAGAAAACAAATGAAGTGTAGTTTGTTCTAGATGTTCTGTTTTTTCCACATCAATTACAAGGGAACACAAGAGCTTGCCAGAGATTCCTACAATCAGGGGGCGGCACTTACTCTCTTGTTTCCTTGTCAAAATGGATTACTTTAACCACAAACCATTCATCCTTTCCAGCATCCTCCTGAGTTACCCTTGCTGCTACCTGAACAATGTTGAATATTCTAGTAAAAAACACATTGCCTTCCAGCCACAAAGAAAGTATGACATTATAATGGTATTCAGCTTCTGAGAGAGAGACTGTTCAATGTTCAAACAACTAAAAGGAAAATTGCCAAGATCATGAATGTGTGGATAAAGAGTATACAATGAATGCATACTTGTTCACCCTTCAAATTTGCAAGAGACTCTAGATGATTTCGCATGGAAGGAGAGAGTCTGGAGACATCTGAATCAGCCTTCATCCTCTTTTTCTTCTGCTCGCTACCATCTGCAGTTCATGGAATTCCAATGTAAGACTCTGAAATTAAGGGGATTAATTTATATAGATGTTGTCAAGCTCAAGTTGAATTCCATTTTATGACATTATTATTCCACCCTCATTCGATAACCATAAGCATCTGTATCTTATCCTATTTCCTTGAACAGGTTTCCCTCTGTTGGAGAAGGATTAAAACCTTTTTCTATATTCTCCAATTCACATGTACAATATGTTCAAAAAATGGACAAGTGGTGGATTTTAGCAAAATGAGTGAAGATGTTAAGGGATGAATAGTTAAAAATATCAAGTTTGAAGCATGCCTATAAGAATAAAAGCCCAAGAACTATTGGTTGGTTTACAGCTTCGGCAGTCAGGATAACATTTGCATTTCACAGCAGGTACAAACCTATCCTTCTCCGATGTTGCCCAGCTGTACCAGAAGGCAATAAAGCATCCAGTTGCCCTAACAATTGAGTGGAAACACTGCAAGAATAAAGGAATAACAAGCTAAGAACAAACATGTACCCTTATGCATGACACAAGTTTTAACAACAGGGTGCCATGGTATACAAAGTAGAAAGAAAGCAACATAATTCAAGCATGCACGCCTCTTTATGTTAAGGGTGGAACGAAACCAAAGATTTGCTAAGTACAAGATAGAGACGCTGAGTTCAGAAGTGCCTCCAACTTAAAGCCATTAAATTGGCAGGAACGAGCACTGAGAACGAATTTTCAGAAGATCAGAAACATCTGAAACAAGGGTATAATCAAACATACGTCACTTCACTCTCCGAAAGCTCTTTGGCTTGGATATATAACATCTTAAGCCTTGATAGAGAGTTATCACCAGGCTTTTCAACCACCTCCGGAGCTGCATGCAAAAAAAAAATAAAATAAAGAGAAAGCAGAAAACATCAAAGAAGAACGGAAACAAATAAACAGCAGAATAGAGAGCATTTCACCAAAAACTATGTAATCAGTAAAGTAGCCGATAACTGTCCTAAAAACAGATCAAATGTAATAGCAAATTGCACTTTAGCTAATCATCTACTTTTTGCTATGAAATTTACCCCTATAGTTAAACCAGTGCATACCCCATACTCGTTTCACCTACAAATAAGACAAAGAATACATAGAAAACACACTTGAAAATTACTTCATGCAACAGCATGAAGACCAGGAAATAAATTACAAAATGCCAATTTGTAATCAATTCCAGATTTTCCCTTAGTGGATAAGGATTTAAAGAAGCCTGAACTATGGATCTACCAACTCCAAATTCGCCTATAGCTTGACCGTTGAAAGCTCATTCGAGCCCAACTCCATGAGGTAAAAGTATTAAAGAATAGAGAAAAAGTATCAAATAACTAGAGCTTGAATGATGTTCAGCTCAGCGGTGATCCTGTAGCCTTTCATTACATAATCAAGCATCTTCGGACACACATTGTCTGTTCAAGGCGACCCATTGGTCTACACCCCATAAATTAATAAATTCATCCTACATACAAATTCAACAAACGGCGAGTCCAATTATAGCAGCAACCGTAGAACAGACCAAACTTTATGCGGCACATTCATTAAAGCCCATGCACCGTTTTTTCACATCACGAATTGTCCCAGACACAACGAATTAAGACACATTTGTCTTTTCCTCATTTAGGACAGTCTGAAGAGAGAGAATTCTTAATTCTGATCAAGAGCGAGTTAATTAAACAATAACCAGCAGCAAGTACAAGTAATTATTGACTCACTGGCTTGCAGCTTCTTGTGCATCTTGTTGATCTCGAGCAGGACCTCCTCCTGCTCTTTCCTCAAGCGATCGAGCTCCTTCGAGTTGTCCAATATTCCGGCAATGTCCGGCGACGACATCGCTCTCCCCTCACACTAGCTATCTCCAGTTCCTCGGAAGAATCTAGAAAGTAGATTCTGATTCTGGGTTCTCGATCATTGGCCTCATAATTGAGGATTTCTGAGAGAAAAATTCGAAAAAATTCTTTAAGGAATATTGTTTTGGTTTTAGCTGAGAAAGAGAGAGAGAGAAAGAGAGATTTTTACAGGTGGAAAAGTCCTTTGAAAATTTAAATCTGCCAATCAACATGCGGCTAAGATCTTTGGGGTCGTCAGAAGTACCCGATAGGGGCCACGTGGATTGTGTCCAAGCCCGATGGGTCATGTTTTATTGACCCGTCGTATAAGGATTTAATATGTAATACATAAACTTAATTAATAAAAGACTATTTTGTCCTTATGTTATAAAAAGATGTTATTTTTTTGTTTATTATTTCACTTGTTGTTTGTCACTAATAATTATTTTTCCACAAAAAAAATAAATTTTATTTCGATCAGTATTTCATATTTATATTTTTAAAAATATTAAAAAATATATTGAATTTAATAATGCTCCCACTAAGTAATATAATGTTCATTCATACACAATAATTAAGCTTACATGATTGCAAAAAAAAAATTATTAATTAATCAAATAATAATATGTTAACGAAATAATATAATTGTGATATAGCGCATAAAATATAAAAAAAACTTAAAATATTAAATATATGAAGTGTAAATTTAATTCTTGTTAAAATTTAAATCATTTAAAAATTCTGATGTCAACTTTAAATATATAATTTTGAAAATAAACTAAAAACAATAAAATTGAATAAATTTATTATAATAAGGGTAAAATAGTCAAAAATAAAATTGTATTTATTTATAAAAAAAACCAAAACAGTTAAAATCACCCCCCAATGCACTTCGAACTTTCCGTCTAAAAACACTTTTCTTAATCGTTCCAAAAGTAGAAACATACATTTTAAACCCACATCAAAATGTTTATTTTTATGAAAAATATTAGATTTTGTTTGGAGTTAAACTAATGCCGCATATTTTATGAAAGTATATTAAAAAAATTAGATACAAAATGTGTCAAAAAATACACTACTTAATCTTAATAATATTTCATTTTTTTTATATTCTAATAAGTTAAAAAAATTATTATATCAATTATTAAAAATTAAATATATAACTTGGAAATTCAAACATAACAGCAGAAGGGAGAACTTAATTGAGACATAATGGTACATAGATGCACAAAGCTCAGTTACTTCCTCCATTGCATTTATTATTTAATAGTTTCCTTTTTTTTTTTAATAAATTTCCTCGTATATATTTACAAAAATTTATTATTTTTATATATTTATAAATTATTATTTATAACAACAAAAATTAAGATAAACCCGCACGCACAAGCAATCTCTGGTACGAGGACTCTATCCAAGATTTGATTTTCTGGGAGGAGGAGTCCACTGATTCCCGTCTACATTTTTCACGTACGCACATAAATCTCGTTTGTGAAGAAAATGATCGTAAACACAATCAATCAGCTGATGATCACAGTGGTTTTCCAAGTTGTTTTTTGAATCCGCCTTCTCGGACGGAAATCAACTCAGTAACACAGTCATCATCGTCTCTTTGTTGTTGAGAGTTGTTTTTCCGTCGGTTTGCTTGTCTTCCCTCATGACCATATCACGAGTTTTCTAAAACCCCACTTCTTTTTTACCTCCCTCTCCTCGTGTCGTAAAGTGATTCAGAATTCTTGAAAAGGTAAAAGCCATTGCCCCACATTTATATATATATATGTGTGTGTGTGTGTGTTTTGGTAAGTAGAGTTTGGGAGTAAAATGTGACCTGGTTGAACATGGCGGTGATTTATATTCTACAAGTTTGAACTATTAATACACATGCATGTATTACTTTCCTTACTGATCTTTTTTCATGGGATTTTGATTTCGAACTTGGCCTATTCTGATACTTACATTTGAATGACAATGGAAAGTCTAGTTCATTGTGTTAAGAAAGTCTTTGGATTATGTTTTGGGTTTCAGGTTGATCAAATTACTGATAATGTGCATTTGATTCTTTAATCAATCTGAAGTTGAGGGATGCTGAAATCCAGAGTGACAACTGCGTGCTCATTTGCAGCAAAGTTTGGGATTAATATGGGTTTGCCTGTCCGGAGGCCCACAGTTATAAAGTAATTCTGTAGCTCTAAAATGGTTCATTTTTCGACAGATTGATTGAGTTTAGTTACCTATTTGCAATGGTACATAACTGATGGTTTAGTTCCTTGTGTTGGCTGCAGCTTGCATAAAAGAAGAACAAATGAAGGGATGAGGCTACTTATAACAACTTTCGTGGGGATTATATTTGGCTTCTATTTGGGGGTGTCGTTTCCTATGATTTCATTGACAAAGGCAGGCGGTCTTCGCTCTTACCCTGTTATGATTTCTTTTTGGATGGTTTAGTGCTTTGTTTGTCACTACAATGTTTGATTCTTTAGAATTCGACTTACCAAGATTGTTTTGTTGCATAATCTGGTTTTTCCCAGGTTAATTTACCATCAAGTATATTTTCCTCCATTGATCTTACTTATATTGAGGATAAATACTCAAGCCTCCCAAACCAAGCTTTATTAGACCTATGGTCTTCTATTAAAGGTCACAAAGGCACCTCATACAAGTTTAATAATGCTAAGGTTAGCTGTTATTTGTTTGTTTGTTTAAGGATTTTTGTTTATCTGCCTGTAGTATTCAAATCCCACCTAAACCATAATTATTGGTATTGGCATACCTAGATTTTGGTGCCGACTCTTATAGCTAGAACATGGATCTGTGGACTCCTTTCCTGTACCACTACCCCTTCAGTTGCTGAAAGATATTGATAGGATTCTAGATGAGATTTAAGTTCCATGGATATGAACACGGGGAAGACTGCTATTTGTTGTATGCTATAATGAGGAGCTCAATATATTATAATGGGTAGCGTATGAGTGAAGAATATCATCTGCCTAATTTTCACTATTTCTTACTTCTAAGTGATTATATGCAGATTTGGGTCCCAACTAATCCTCGAGGTGCAGAGAGACTGCCGCCGGGTATTATTGTGGCTGAGTCTGATCTGTACATCCGCAGATTGTGGGGGTTTCCTAGTAAGGTGTGTATGCTTTCCAAATTGTCATATGATTTTCTCATTTTAACTGCCATTGCTCCTCAACAATAGGCCAAGAAAAGATTAAGCACTCTGCTTTTCTACCAAATTCGTAGTATCTGCCTAATATAAATGGCAAAGACATGGATTTATGAGGCCTTCGAACATGAACTCGATTCGGATTGATATGGCTGAGAAGGAAATTCATCCACATGCATTCTTCTTTAGACGGCTATTCAATTTGAAGGGTTGCAGAGTTCATGTGATTTTCCTATATAACAGTCTTTCCAATTGAACTGTTTATCATTTCTGGTCAGTTTCATTAATTGATCGAACATTGCAGGATGTAATTAATAAACCAAGATATCTTTTCACCTTTACTGTGGGTTATGAACAGAAAGACAACATTGATGCTGCCGTGAGGAAGGTAATTATGAAACTTGTCTGTTTCCTCTCTTCCAAGTGAGTACTTATTTGTGCTACTCATTAGTATGTTTTGTTTTCATTGCTTGACAAAGTCGTACAGTTGACAGGGAACTTTACAATTATGTTGTTTCACTATGATGGTCGGGCAAGTGAATGGAATGAATTTGAGTGGTCAAAACGGGCTATCCATGTAAGCGCGCGGAAGCAAGCGAAATGGTAACTATAACGAGCAATTATCTATGTGTTTTAATTCCATTCAGGCTGTATTTGTGATGGAAAACATAATATATATATTGCTGTTCTTGATAGGTGGTATGCCAAGCGCTTTTTGCACCCAGACATCGTGGTGCCCTATGATTATATATTTATCTGGGATGAAGACTTGGGGGTCCAGAATTTTGATCCGGAGGAGTGAGTAGAAACAGCTTATTATCTTGCTTATGAAAGCTGTTCAGGTGATACTCTTACTGAAATTGTCTTCCTTGGTGACAGATATATAAAACTGGTGAACAAGCATGAATTACACATTTCACAGCCTGGTTTATCCCCAGATGGTGGAATGACATGGGAAATGACGAGAAGGCGAGAGGACATAGAAGTTCACAAGTATGAACAGAAGAACCCTTTAATCTCAAGGGATATTTACATGGAAACCCCTGAAGCTTGGTTATATCACAAAGAAACTTCTCAGTTTTGGAGATTACACTAAAATCCCTGCAATCATGTTTTGTATTGTAGATTCTCCCCGAAGATTGGATGGCCGGGAGGATATGTAATATAAAGCATAATTACATGGGATTGCATTGTAATTCTTCAAAATTGTTTTTTCAGTTGTGAGTCTAAACCTAAGGGAATGTAAATCCAGCCGTCCCTTATTTCGATCCGCCCTTTTGCTTTATAGATGATCACTGATGTTCACTTAATCTAAATATTACTGTTGACATCGGAATATCAATAACTATGTACAGGAGCACAGAGGAAAGACCAGGCTGGTGCACAGATCCTCGTTTGCCGCCCTGTGCAGCGTATGTAGATCAGTTGATTACATCATTGTGCTTGTGTTTTCCCTAAGAAAGAACAATTTTACCCCAATCAAATTTTGGATGAACAGATTCGTGGAGATCATGGCCCCGGTATTTTCTCGTGATGCATGGCGCTGCGTCTGGCATTTGATTCAGGTACGAAGATGTTTCTCTAATTTTCTAGTTGTTAGCACAGGAAAGAAAAAAAAAACTACAAGAATGTCCAAGAAACGGCTAAATAAATATTTTTTAGTCCGAAACACCAGTATGCATGGTGATGGTGTTTCTGAAATATTACTAGTACTGCTACAGAATGACTTGGTCCATGGATGGGGGCTCGATTTTGCTCTTAGGATGTGTGTGGAGGTTAGTTAGTTATCACTTCTATTCCATGAAAGTCATTCCGTTGCTCGTCCACAGTCACTTCTTTTGACCTCACTGCATCTTTCTCTAAAGCAGCCTGCTCATGAGAAAATAGGAGTCGTCGATTCTCAATGGATAGTGCACCAAACTGTTCCTTCACTTGGGAACCAGGTATATGTGACATCTTGTCTGTAGTAGATCAGTTTCTTCTTCGTTTCTAATTCACACTTTGTCTCTACAGGGTGAAGCGGAGGATGGCAGGGCACCCTGGGAAGGGGTACGTGACAATTAACTCCGGCCCTCAATCCCTTTTCCAATCAAGAGAATATGAACATAAAACTATAGGGATAATTACATTAGCACGACCTAAGTTGAAAAACGACGCTGCATGCTTGCAGTTATGTAACATGACTGCAGCAGCTGCAACATAATTTTATAAAAACTAATGAGTTTTTAGTAATATGACTTCAGGGGTGGTAGTATAATTATCTCAAAATATAAGTGCGTACCAGAATCACTCTGAGATCCCATTTCCATAAAACTATAAGCAACGCATTTGTTTTTTGTTCGCTTATCATATGAGAAGTTACGTGAACTCAAACTCAACTATATATGAAGAGTTCTGAAGTTGAGTCCTCGGTTTGTTGCTTAGGTACGGGAGAGATGTAGAAACGAGTGGGCGATGTTTCATGATCGTTTGGCCATTGCAGAGAGGCGCTACTACGCTGGCTTGGGATTCTATCAGCCTAATTCGACAGCTAGTTAGGGAGATTATTGTTATTGCAACATCTTGGTGTTCACAAATTCCTTCTAATTTTGATAGTTGGTCTGATGTCTGTATATCATCTGCTGGTACTCCTCCTTCCCTTCTTGGGTTAGCCTCACCTTTCCTTAACTGCAGTTTTGTTGTGTACTTTGCTATATAGATTTAAAATGAACCAAATTGGGGTGAAAAATGCAATTTTGCAATTGATGTGGTACTCGATTGAAATTTATTCTGAAGTAGATGAGTCTTCTTGGACGATAACATTAGTTGGGAGTTGAAATATGAAATGGGAGTGGACAAATTAGTGGACGAGCTCGATTTTGAGCTCGAAAAACTCGGTTCGCGAGTTTTTTTTATTTTATATATATATTAAAATTTTTATATATTTAATTTCATATTTAATACTTTATCAATTTTATACTCAAAATTGATAATGTATTATAGTTATTGAACAATATCATATATTTTATTTTGAATAATAATAAATTATGGTATTTTTATTTATACATTTAATCATTATAAAAAAAAATTAATCAACAATTCAATAAATTATAATATTTTTTATAAAGTAATTATTTAATATGACACATAAATTTTATATTATATTTGATATATATTTGTATTGTGTTATACTTTTCTTAAATTGACAAGTAATTCACTTATGATTTTTTTTTTTTTATCTATTTTAGGGTTTTTATATTTATATCAAGATACATACTTGCATTATGCAATCTATTTTATTATTTATAACTTTATGTCGAGATTTAGTGATTCCTATGAATTAATTTAAAAATAATGATAATAATAACAATAATGATAGTTGAACAATTTTAATTATCATTTTATTTATATATAATGAGATCAAAATATTTAATCAATAATTACGATATCTTAAAATTCAAACACCCGAATCATACCAAATTGAAATATATATATATAAGACCGTGTACATTAGATTATATCCGACGGTATGATTTAAAATCACCTGATCTGATTCAATGATACATCGTTATGAATGATTACTCTTATGTTTCAAGTACGATACCTCAACATCTGTATATCTAATAAGTATAAAACTTTACCAAACGTAATTTTTTTGCAAATTTAATCATATAAACGGTTTGATCTAAATTTTGATGGCCCGATTAATCCATGTTGTTCAATAATGTAAGATGAGAGTTATATCAATATAATACTAACATTTATAAATATATAAATTTATTGCAGATTGTGAATATATATTAATCTCAACAATAAAATATTTTTATTTATTTCAATCGCATTATTCCAGATAATGGATATTTTTCTACAATTTTAAATTATTCAGTATGATTTTTTTTTGGGTATATTTTACTAATTATGTTACTAAACTAATTAGTAGTTTATATTTACAACAATAAATTAAAATATCATACTATATTTTGATATATTTATAACATAATATGCAGTATACAATCTATTTTATTACTTATAAATTATATAAAATTTGGTGATTCCCATATTTTAATATAATAATAATAATAATAGCTCAAGCTCGAACTGTAAGAGCTCGTCGAGCTCGAGCTCTAGTACTTAAAGTCGAGCTCGACTCGTTTACACCTTCAGGACAAGAAGCTTTTATTAGAGTCTTGCTAGAAAATGAAATAATGATGTTGTATAATTAATGGGTTATAGAATAATTTTTCCATTTTGAGGGGGGACGAATTAATATTTTTTACAAGTGGGGGGCGAAATGTTAATATTCAAAACCCAAAAATGACGTACTACTTTTAAATTGACTTTCGGGCTTTGCCGCTCAAATAATTCCCAATCTTTCGAAATTTTCGGTAACATCCTCCATTCAATTTCGGGGTTTTGCAAAAATTTATACTTTATGTAGCCATGGCCTGTCCGGCCGGCTATGAAGATCCCGACGAGTGGGAATTAGTAAATGACGATGGATTCGTGCACAAGCGCAAGAAACGCCCGCGCATCGACCCTGGCGGGGCTCCGTCGGCCGGCCAGCCGCCGCTGGATCCGGAGCTTGAGAAGAAGCACCGTCGTGAACGGAAAATGAGGGCTCTCCTAAAGCTGCGGGAAAAGTATTTAGAAGAGATCAGCCGGTGGGAGCTTTTGTCGAACACCTTGAAGGAAATGGAGGAGACTGCACAGGCGCGATTGCTGGAGCGACAGGAGCTGTGTCCCACGACGTCGTTTGGTGCCGCTTCGAGCTCAGAACAGCATTCAGCGTCAGATGCGACATGCCAGAGAATCGTTGATGATCTCCTCTCTCAGGTAATGCAAAAAACTCTTTCAGGAGCTCCAAATGTACTAGCTAGTAGTGTCTTACCTTTAATTATATAGTATAAATGCTCTTCTCATCCTGTAGAGTCATTCTTATATTAAGATTCGGAAGCAGAGAAAGAAAAGGGAGTTGGTTGATTCTTTACGCCATGAGCTTGAATTTGTAGGTTGAAGCGCAGGAGGCTATAATTCGGGATGCCTCAAATTTGTGCGATGTAGCTGAAGCATTGTGCAGTGCACATGAAGAAAGATTGAAGCAACAGCTCATTGACCTACCGATTTGGGAACCATCACCACATGAGCTCATGGCGGCATTAGGTGAACAATAGGCTTCTGTCAAGAATATGTGGTAAGTGTTCTGATTGAAAAACCAGTAATTAGGACAAACTGTATAATGGCCCCAGTTGTTTAATTTGTATGTTATGTGTATTCAACTGTAGTGCAACGACATCTGTTGTTCAATTAGTTATATTGTAGAGTTAATTTTTCAGATATAGAAACTAGTGTTCCCATAGCAGGCACTTTGATGATTGATCTTGAGCTAGAGGAAGAACATTTCGTATTTTGGTGCTTGAGATATGGTGTCTGATTTATTCTTGATCTTTTGCGTTCACAATTTCAGTATGTTGTGGAACGACCGTATTCTGAGCCTGGTCTTGTGGTGTTTTTGATATCTTGAGAATGCTTGTCAATGGAGGTTTAGGAATGAAGTTTATGTAATCTGTCTGAATCTTCTCAGCATTCCTTGGAGAGCTTGTAAGAGTGCCTAGGAGCTCCTGTATGTATGTGAGATATTGTAAGATGAAATTAATAGTCGCAGAGTTTATTGATGACTATGTTACCTTGTGCTCATGGATTTTTATTTGAATTTTCTGGAAAAGGCTGTTGAACCTGCCCGTTTTTGTTTACCGGTGTATGGTGTTGTATTTGTTTATGCTCAAGAGACATGATATGTTATAATTTTTGAGGTTTTGTCAGCTGCTGGAACAAGGTGGACTATGTTCTTTGAGAAATTTATAATGACTGTGCCATTTCACATCTCTTCCATTCTGTGTGTATCTCATAACAGACTTAAATATTTGTTTCTTGCATGGTAGAAACCTGACAACTTTCCTGTTGGGTCTTGGTTGTCTACTGTTAATTTTAGCAACTATGTAAAGGACTGCTAGTTTTTTTAGCATATGTGTTAGAGTGAACTCTGTCGTCTTCGCTGGAGAAACAATCTTTGGTTCAATGTTTGGATTCGTTGCTCAATTTTCTGAACTAGAAAGATGGGTGCAACCTGTTCTTTTGACCATATCCAATTCATAAGCCACCGCCTCAAGTTCCTTGTGACCGTATCTGACATGAAGACGATGAGCACTAAGATTTAAGAGAATCACATAGTGACTGCTTGAAGGCTGCTTTCTGCACTGCTAGGAAGTTCTTCCCAATTTCCTAGACAAAAACAAGTTGAAACAAGGGGGAAACAAAGATAAAGCTTTGAGGCCCATCATGTGAAGATAGAAAAACCCTCATCCTATTGTATTGAGCGTAAGTCTATTGTGTACATGTTGGAATTACTCTTATTGTGCATCATAAAGCAAAAGAAATGAAAGAATTAACTCCTGAAGTTTTAGAAAGCAATACGGCGAATGGATTCCTCTACTTCTCATCTCTTTGAAATAGTTCCAAGATCAATTTCATTTAGAAAAGATGGCACAACTTGAACAGGCTGGAAGGCAAAACCAGCTGTTTTGCATGCATCCTCCAAAAGCTTTGCTTGAGAAGGCCCTTCAGGACAGAATACAACAACAGCGCCTCCACTGCCTGTAAACTTTGATGCAGCACCGACCCGTCTAGCAACTTCGACCATCTCTATGTTTAGAGCCCCAAGAGCCTCATCTCCAAACATTTGCCTGAATAGAACATGCACTTGAATTCATCACTTATGTACAAGTTCATAGAAGTACTGAAATAATACAGCAACTAAAAAGAGATGATTAGTAATATAAAGTTCCGAATAAATAAACTCCGATAACCTCTGAGTCAACATTTTGTGCATATTCTCACCTTCGCAAATCAAAGTTACGGTTCATGAGGGTTGCAAGTTTGGCATAGTCCTTTTCAATCAATGCCGTTCGTCCTTCTAATGCAATATTTGCAACCTCTTCCATTGTTGATATAATGAACTGATCACCATTTAACCACCTTTGACGAACTGTGCTATGAACCTGTATTACAATAATCTTCCATCAATACATGCTTCAGAGCTGGCCTCTCGAAATGTATAGCTATAATTTAATTTTAGTGGTGAATAAATTGAGTGTAAAATCTAAAGTACATTATTTGTTCTTTTCAACAATGGCTAAGGATAACTTTAGAAAACATTTGCATCTGCCTTCTACTACATTGGATTAGAAACTGAGAATAGAGTGGCACTTTGATGATAAGATTATTACCTTTCCAGAGTCACTAGGGTTCTCAGCATAGATAAGATAGAGTGGAGGAAGAAGATTCAGATCCATAACTGTATATTCACCATGGCCCAATTCTTCCATTCGTTTCTTGTCAAAATCCTTACAGACAGCAAAAAACAAATCATTGCGCAATGGATAAAGATAATTTCACTTCTAGTAAATAATAATACCACTACCAGTTTCACTGCATACCATATAGACAAGGCCACCATAGACCTGAGCTACTCTATCCTGGAGGCCAGCAACAATACCGAGTTCCTTCTCTGCATTGAGAATAAGGTTTGGCCGGACCTCAACTTTTATCAGGTTCCTGACTTGGTAGAAATCAAGAAGGCAGCTAAGAGCAGCGCATACAATAGCACTTGAACCAGAAAGTCCAGTCTGGTTCAGATCACAACCAAAACGAAGATACATATATATAGTTAGCTGATTTTTACTGAAAAAAGGAATGGTGTGCCCAAGCGAATTATGAATGGAGGAATGGATGAATCATGCACATTTCAGTGACAGGCATCAAGAAAAATCTCTTCCATACAAGAGAAATATTAATAGAAAGAGAATACAAAATAAACAAAATATCGCCAAAGTTGTTCTTTGGTTTACAGAATACAAGAATATATCGTATTGGAGTTCTTGAACTTAGGTTAAGCAATTCCAGAAAATTGCTGCTTCATCTAAATTATGCAAAATACTGTGCAAGTTACAACAATAAGAAAAGAATGTCAAGCTCTAAGGATCCAAACCTCAAATGAAACATATTCACTGTCCCAAGCTAGGAATCCCATCTCAGAATCCTTATGCTACAACTGGTTGAAATAACTTGTATATAATACATCATTCTCTTATGCATAAAGCTGGAAATGTGTGATCCTCTTTTAGATATGTATTTAGCTGTTGTATTGAGACAGAAAGCTATAATTATGAATTGGGCTCTGAAGAATGAGCTACATTCAATTAGTGGGCAAGGTATGGCTATACCTAAGGCTAAGAATCAGAAATTCACAGAATCATGTACTTATTCCATGATGCTCAGGCACCAAGCCTATAAATACTGTAAGACACAAGCACTACCTGGCGAGGTATGTTTGTATCATAAGACAGTGTGAAATTCCGCTCATGTAAACTGATGCCATTATCCTTGCAATGCCTATGGAAAATTCTACAAATCGCCATGAGCAGACGTACACCTCCATAATAACCATCAGTTTGCAACCGATTAACCTACACAAGAAAACATATGACAAATTAACATCAACCCTTCAATATCATCTCCTTTTCACCAGAACTCCACAAACCACATTCACCATCAATACATTTCAAACTTTGGATCAAGACAAACAATTTGGAGAACTCAATCATCCAAAATCAAAATTCAGGTTTCAGAACAAATCAATAAAAACCCTTTCAAATTAATCTAATTCCCAACTAAAGTTCATTTGCCATTAATGATCGATCAGATCTACGTCAAAAGCAACAGCACTTCACAAGAACAAATAATTTCAAGAATTTATCAACAAAAGGCACAACCAAATGCAGTAGAATTTCAAAAGATCCAACATTAACCCTTAATGTCGTTCATTCTGTCACCCCTAACAAACCAAAAGGCAACAAGTTTCAATCCAACGAAACAATCTCAAGAAACCCGATTACCCAAACCACAATCAGACTCAATTAAATCCCCAAATCAAAATCAAGAAACGACAAGCACAAGAACTTTCCAACAAAAGGAGAAAGAGAAAGAGACCAGATGAGTGAGAGAGTCGAAATGAACTAGATCGTGAGTTGGGTGGGGAACAATCAACAATTGCTCAGAAGGCTCCAATTTGACCGAAGCCCAGAAGTTTCCGAGGCTAAACGCTATGGTACGCCCGAAGTACACATCGCTCGGGTTCCCCAGAAACCCGATCCGAGCATACGCTCTGTGCTCGATCACCTCAGTCGCCATGTTCTTGATTCTTGCCCGCCTGATTTCCCTGCAGCCGCAGACAGTTGCTCCGCTATTTACACAAAATTACTGTTCGGTCATACGTGGTAATAAACAATATGGTCCGATTCGCTGTTTATATGTATGGATTGCACATCGGATGAGATGGAGAGACGTGATTGTTGTGAACATATCAGATATATATGGAAAATTATAAATGGTCCATTAAATCTTATGAAATGGATTTCATTCCAAAAACAATTCTGAGAGAAAGAAGTTAACAAGATGTTGAATATGGAATTCTTGAACTTAAAGTAAAGAAATGGTTTTTAATTTAGGACGAAATCATTTATTTAATTTGTAATAGGCAATCATTTATTTGATTTTTAATGTATACTCAAGTAATTCATATTTTGCCTACTTCTTTTTATTGGGCTAGAAATAAACAGTTCAATAAAAAAATTTGGATATTTACTTGATATGATGGATACTCGAGCTTATGAGAAATTTGGGTTTAATTATTGTTTAGGTTCAATTACTCCATCTGCTTCCCCATATATATATATATATATATATATATTTATGAGCTAGAGTCAAATATATAATAATGTCATTACACATCTACATTATTGTTATATAGTGAGTTAAACACGTGATTATTTTTAGGGATAATCATACCCCGTCCTACTTTGAATTTGGCATAATTATATCTAGTAATCTTATGATTTGAGAAATTATAACTAGTAACCTTATGATTTGAGAAATTATATTTAGTAATCATGATATTTGCTTCTATCTAATAACTAGATCAATGCGATAGTAAAAATACACTAAAATTGATGATATTAGTAAAGAAGTTGAATGAAAATCCATGTGTATTCATGATTGACTTATTGTAGATCAAAAACATCTTTTCCAACCAAACTACCCTTATAAGGGTGAAAATATATCTTATCATATGCACTAGTATACGGATATGGATAAGAGCAGTTTGGTCAAAATAAATTGTTTGACTTGTAATTAGTTAATAATAAGTCAATGAGGGGGGAATATAGATCTTCATTCGACATTTTTAATATAGTGAGCAAATTCGATGAGTTTTAGCTAACAGATGGGTCTGTTTATTAGATATAATCAAGCGTCCAGAGTACAAGATGTAATTTCGAGACCATAGGATGATTTACGTCACCAAACTTTAAAAGAAGAGGTGTAATTATCCCTATTTCTTATACAACCAATATAGTCGGTGTTACATAAACGGACTATAATTAATATTTAAAAGTTATGTAATGTGATATTTTTCACATAACATGTGATTTTTCCTTCGTAAGAAGAAAAAATGATCATATATGGTAAAATGTAAATTTCGCAGAGTTGATATGATAAGTTAACACAAAAAAAAAATTTAATGCCAAAATATAAAAACGAGTATAGTTGGAATGATAAAATGTAATTTACCCTACATTTAATCTAGATTTATTCTATTATCCAATTATTTCGTAGAACAACGCCATAGTAGTTGGTGTTTTTTGTATCATACTTATGAATCTGTGTTGGTATGGTTACTAAAGATAGGCACGTGACAAAGGTTGTGATACGATTGTTTTATCTATCTTATTTATAAATATAATGGTTGACAAAATGTAGGTTATTTTTTTCCTTTTAAAAAATAATAGGAATTGGGCCGCTACAAATTCTGTTAAATCTAATGGGCCTATCCAGATTCGTTTTGTAGTGACCATTGGGCCTTCTTATCGTTTATTGGGCTTTGAAAATTAATTAGGCGGCCCATCTAAGTTTAGGAAAAGAATTGGTAAAAGTGTGAAATAATAATCACATTCTTTTATATACAAAATGTTACACGTTAATAAAAATACATTAATATTTGAAGAGTCGTTATTTGTTATGAGCAATTTTTGTATTAATTTGAAATACTCAAACTTGAGTTAACTAAAAATGGTGATTCTGAATAAAATATTTATTATTAATTAAGGTAGTTCTATAAATATGGGTTTGATGTTGGTATGTAACTAAGATTAGTAAAAAATGGAAAAAAGAAAATGAATGTTATGAGATGGTGTTGAAGTTGAAATAAATAAAATATTGATGTGAATATTTGAAAAGAGAGTGGTCCTCCGCACAATTTTCATCCTATTATTGTTATTATGATATATAATTTTAAATTAGGGATAGGAATTTGAAAGATTTTGAGTGCGTAGCTTTTTCCATTCATTCCCTCTCTCTTTTCTCTCTCGGAAAATTGAAACTTTCATGAGAGAGAAAGAGAAGAAGAATAGGAGGAAAAGGAAGAGGAAGAGGAGCAACGGGACGACGTCCAAGAGAAGGAAAACTCCATAATTTGTAAAGATAGATTCAAAGATAGGAAATTAAAGGAACCCCTGTTTTTAGGAAGGAGAGAACAGTTCCGTTCCTTTGTTTTGAGGAGTTTTTGTTGATTAGTTTCTGTTGTTTTTTCTTTCTTTCTTTCTCTTGCTTCCCTCCGCTTCGTCACGATCAGGATTCTGATACGTACGTAAACAAGGAGGGGGAGGGAGGGGGGATTTGGAGAAAAAGTGGAATTTTTTTGTGAATATTTCATAGGAAGATTTGTATGAGGGTACAAAGAGATTTCAAAGGGGATTAGCTACTTCGTCGGAGAAAGAAATTTAAGCCCGGATGATATCCGGTGGTTATTATACATGGAAGAAGTGTGATGATAAATGTGCCGATGTTTGTGGTCAGGTATGCTACTTTCTCTGCTTTTCAAAATTCTTGTTCTATTTTTGTTTTTCTTTCAATGATTGGAAAACTGGGACTTTTGGTTGTTCCAGAAGTTTTCAGGAGGAATGCTGTGTAATTTGATGTAGGTTTGTTGTTCTCTTTGCAAATTCTGAGCTTTTTATGTATTCTTTAATTTCTGCATTGGTGCTACGAATGAAGGTTTGCAGTTTTGGGAAATAAGTCGTCCATCATCCACACCTGTTGGTTTAATTCATTGTTGGTGGCTTTTCGTCTCTTTTTCAGAGTTCTTCTTTTGTTGGTGTTGGGGGGATCCTGGTGCAATTCTTTTGTTTGTGTGTGCGTGTGAAGGTGCTTTGTTAATCTTTCCTGATTGATGTCACAGGATCTCTTTGTTGGTGATGTTGTATCATTGTTTACATGATAGGTGCTTTGTCAATGTCAGGCTGAAAAGTTTATCGAATTTTTGGTCATGAAAGTTCTTCCTGGAACTGAACTGCTTCTTGGGACTCTGGAGAAAAGAATGAGTTCTGATTGTCTTATATAGCTTGAGAAATAAATAAAGTTGGTATTTTTAAGCTTTTCACAATGGGCATAGAAGAATTATCTGTTTTCCAATATTATAATGAGATTATCTGAGGAACTACTTGTTTTATCTGCAGCAAGCTTCCCCAACACTCTTAAGCATGTCGAGCGTCCGGTGCTTTCTCCAGGGACTAGATCTCAGATCAATTTTCTTTTTGTTCCTGGTTATCCCATCGGGTGTCTTTTTCATATATTCTCATGGGCAGAAGATAACCTACTTCCTTCGGCCGCTGTGGCAATCTCCTCCAAAGCCTTTTATCCCCATAACCCATTACTATAATGAAAATGTCTCAATGCCAGCTCTTTGCAAGCTCCATGGTTGGGGCGTTCGTGAGTTCCCAAGACGTGTATATGATGCAGTCTTATTTAGCAATGAAGTTGACATGCTCACGATCAGATGGAAAGAACTGTATCCTTACATCACGCAGTTTGTTCTGCTTGAATCGAATTCCACGTTCACTGCTTTACCTAAACCTCTCAACTTTGATATAAACCGGGACAAGTTCAAATTTGTTGAGCCTCGGTTGACATATGGAAAAATCGGTGGAAGATTCCGGAGAGGTGAAAACCCATTTATTGAGGAGGCATACCAGAGGCTTGCACTTGACCAGCTTCTCCAAGTTGCGGGCATAGAGGACGATGATTTGCTGATTATGTCTGATGTTGATGAGATTCCTAGCAGGCACACGATCGATCTCCTTAGATGGTGTGACGATATTCCTCCTGTTCTCCACCTTCAGCTCCGGAACTACTTGTACTCATTTGAGTTCGAGCACCGTGACCTGAGTTGGAGAGCTTCAGTCCACAGGTATAAGAGGGGGACGACTAAATATGCCCATTACCGTCAATCTGACTACCTACTGTCGGACTCGGGCTGGCACTGCAGCTTCTGCTTCCGACGTATCAGTGATTTTATATTCAAGATGAAGGCCTACAGCCATACAGATCGAGTGAGGTTCTCTCATTTCCTGAAGCCCAAAAGGATTCAGGATATAATCTGCAAAGGGGCTGATTTGTATGACATGCTCCCCGAGGAGTACACCTTCAGGGATATCATCGGGAGAATGGGTCCTATTCCACATTCCTTTTCAGCCGTTCATCTTCCCTGGTATCTGTTGGAGAACGCGGACAAATACAAGTACCTTTTACCTGGAAATTGTGTAAGAGAACGCAGCTGAGCACGTTGAATGCAAAGAGGCACATTTCCTAGAAGCGGTATGGGCAGTAATGTATAAGGAATGAAGCGAATCTTCAAGGACGACCTGGGAAGACGCATCCGGCAGATAGTTATACTCAGACAAACTTAGATGCATTCTCAATCCAAGAAAAGAAGCTCACTCCATTTTCACATCATGGACTCATCTTGATGGCTGGCTGCCTCCTCTTGTTTCAACATGTTCTGCATTTCATCGGTTCACGACTCAATCCGAGGTTTAGCAGTCCCGAATTTTTGTTTTGTTCTCTTTTTTGATATTTTACTCTTCTTCACAGACTAATTTACTTGTGTAGATAGCTTGTTTTCTTGAACCTCCTTGATTTTTACTTAATAGGACTGATGAGATGCCGCTAGTGTTAGTATTTTTTTCCTGTTGCATAGAGTCATATGTTCTTGTTATTCGATTGCTTTGCCACTTAATTCTTAATCTTGCCCATACATATGTTGTATGCTAGGCCATTTCCTTTGACGTTTGCTTCCACTTCAATATTCAAAGTAGTCAATGGTTCAATAATTGGTTCTTGTCCCATCTGGTGTTGGCGTTACTTGTTCTTGATGTGGTGGTCGCTGCACCCCGTCAATGGGGGGGGTGGGTGGGGCCCATCTCGTTTACTTATACTGAGTGCACCTCTTAGTTGAATCCACGACGAACGTTTCTATCATACGTCAGCTTTCAATAGTGTTAATTACAATGAACGGAAATTGGGTAAAAGCGTCCATCCTTAATAAAGGCTAAAAGGCATAAAATCCTATCTTAATAAGTCAACTAAAAAACTTTTCCTTATTTTAAAAATAGTAAAAAAGACCTCCTTTTTGTTTTTTTCTTTTTTGGTAAAGGTAATTTTCATTAAGTAAAAAAAATACAATAGTACAATACAACTTACTTAATTTAAGCGGTTTTCTCGACAGACCAAGGAATCCGTCATAAGCGGTAAAGCACACAAGTGCTAATAGCAGTAGGTAATTCTATATTAAGAATCATCTGCTGCACATCTCGAACCATCAGCGCACCCACAGTGCGTATATCTCTATGTATTCCATCAAATCGCCTAATGTTGCGCTCACGCCAGATATGGTACACACACGAGGCCAAAAGAGCGCAGTAAGCCGTAGAAACATAGTGTTTGCCTCTCCATCTGCGAGCAGCCCATAAAACGTCGTAGTCCAAGCTCGATTTGGCCAATCGAACCGAAGTATGCTTCGAATCACCCTCAAGCAGCCACACGAATAAGTGCAGCGAAAAAACCTCCTTTTTGTTCTGTCAAATATAACTCAATCGTTCCTTTCTGTTAAATTCAATTATCGGCACTAGCTTTTTTTATAAAATGATCGTTATACCTTTATTTAATATATATTATTTAATGATTATTGAATTTTTTTATTTAATAATAATCGTCAAGTTTAATTAATTAATCTCAATAATTAGATTTTAAAACAATGAAAGGTTTGAATTCAACAAATTATTTAATTTATATTATATATAAATAATTTTAAATTATAAAACAATATTATTATAATATAGAAAATTAGAAAAAAATATTACAACCCCAACCCCAACCCCCGCCCCCTCCCCTTGCGCCAACCCTGCCCTATAGACGGGGTGAGATTTGAGCGACCGCGATATCGCCTAGAAATAGGGCGACATTGTCGACCATGGCCTGCAAATGCCGTCACCCCCAAATTAGATAAAGAAACCGTCGTCGCCCGCCGTGGATGATCTTCTAATTTTTTTAATTAATTTTAATTAGATTAATTAAATATATTTTAATTAATAAAGAATACTTTTAAATAATTAATATATATTTTAGTTAATTAAGAATAATTTTAAATAATTATAATTATTATTATACTTTAATTAATTTAAAATATATAATTATAAAATTATTTTAATTCAAATATAATTTAATTTAATATTTCAATTTAAATAATAAAACTTCAAAAATTTGTATAATTTTTTTTTCATATTTTATAGTAAATATATCTAAAAATATTTATTTTTTAAGTAGAAATGTAAAAAAAAAATCACTAACAACAAGTAAAAAATGTACATTGGAAATATATAAATACCCAAAAATAAGATAAAAATAGTAAAAAATCATCCATAAGCGTACAAGGAGCAAGTGTAATACACATTCCATTAATTATTAACCAAAAAGATATTTTTTGTTGATTTTTAAAATATACAAATGTAGTTTTAGTCTATTTCAAAAATATAGAAAGACTTTTAACTATTTTAACAAAACAATGGAGATAAAATGCATTTTAGGCTTTAATAAAATACACTCCTAAAGTTGAGATTACGAGGAAACTAGTTTAAAAGCGTGCTTCAACCACACAAATATGATCTCCCAATTGAAGTTAATATATCAACCACGTGAACTTACATATCAAATAAAATTCACTTTTCTCAGACAATATTAATAAAATTCAATTCTTGGAGAATACAATTGTGATATGGTAAGAAAATGTCCTCCACAACTCCTTTTCTGCAAAATCATGAGATTCCCATGTTGAATCAAAGGCTGTGAACCTTTTTGTCTGTCTAAAATCGGTCCAACCAATCAAACACGCTGTCTTGAGAGGCAAACTGCAAATCCTGTTGCATGGAACAAAAACCAGACCTCAAACTCATGAAATTAAGCAAAGATAGAGAAGGAGAGCAAGATAAAGGCTTACAGTAAGCTGGAAATCTGGTGGAGTATCCAGGTCTAAGTTGTCAAGATCACCAATTCCACAGGAAGAATTGCCATCTCTTTGTTGTACATCACCAAGATGAGTTGATGAGCCATTTTTTGATCTTAGATTTCCCGACGCAGCGTAAGGATCGAGTATCTCGTTGCATAACAGGGAGTCAGCTCTGCTTAAATAAAAGGCTTCAGAGTTTCCAGCCAAGCACGTCGTGTACTGCATTTCATCCCCCAACCAAGAGCCACAAGAACGAGGAGACAGTTCCTTGAGATAGTCCTCTTCCTACTCCACAATACAACAAGTGAGGCAGAATAAGCATAATTAGTGTTGCACGACATTATCTGCTACAGAAGTCGCAAGATGAATTATCACACCTCTTATACTACATAACAATTGTATTTAGAGGCTCTATAACATAATACAAGTATGGATATATGAACACGTAAAGATGCTTCACTTGAGAGTAAATGCTGCTACCAACCTTGACAAGTGCCTGTATGAAATAATTATCCGAGCCACAATCAGAAGGCGGAGTTTTCTCTGCCCGAGGAGGATCAGGAGTGTTTGTCTTAGGAGTCCTAGGAATTACTTGAGCTGTGCCTATATCAGGTTCTTCAATTACCAAAGAAGTTCCATTTTTGTCATCAGTCTCTTTCGGCAGCTGATAAAAGATTTTTGAAACCACGTATTCTCCTTCTTGTTCATCTTCGTCTGTTCCGAGATGGAACTGATGCATAACCCAGTTGCATTTATCAGGCTTGGTCCGCATGGATCCCGTCTTTGAAGTTGCATACAGAACCATGATTTTCTTGAAACCTATATGAACTCCGTTTTCCATCACTGGTTTGGTTTTCCCTGTCTTGTGCCAACGAACGTGTGCGTTAATCAGGCTTTCTTGATCTTGGATTCTCCGGCGCTTCCTCTGACCACTAGCATATGCATTAACTATTTTATAAAAGAAGTGGACGCTGCTTCCATCTTTTTTAACTCCTGAAACAATACAAACAACCATATGCATTGTATTGTAAACTAGAATGCTGAGAAAGATTTCATCAAGTTGGTCATATCTCAGAAGCAAAATAACAAAATTTTGAAGTTTGAATCCCCAAGGGACAAGAACAATATGGACCAAGTAAATATCCTAGTTCTATCAGCAGGGAACTGAGACTAATGAAGATTGAAAGGACAAACTTTTTAGCCTCATAAAATCAACAAAGCAGACCATCAAACTTATCTCTATTACATTGTACGACAGTTTCACCTTCTTCAGAACCATCTTTCATAGAGCCCTTCCCTTCGGCACAAAACAGAACAGAAGGACAAAAAGCAAATGAAAAGCACATTACTGAACGACTTAACAACCATGTAATGTTACTGAATCATACTTCTTAGTCAGAAAGTGTCGTGCAAAATTTCAATATTCCAAGTTCGGAGATGCAGCATAATAATTATTTCTCTTTTTCTATCAACATTATATGCATATATGAACCTTGAGTTAATCTTTGTGATGTTGCTGAATTAAGTAGACCACACACAAAGGAAACAAAAATATATATAAAACACACTAATTTTGGAGTTAGGTGCCAACTCACCAGGAAGATTTTCAGGGTGAGTGTAACAAATCCCCTCAATACCTTCCAGCGTTGGAATAAATTCATCAATAAATATGTGGGGCTTTAAATTTCCCACCCCACGTTTTGCTGCCAAATGATCTAACAGCTCAACATCAGATGGATCAAATTTTACCCCGGCAGGCAGGCCAGGCCATTCATGAGAAACCTGCATTGCAGGATGTAGACATTAATTTCACAGTAGGAAACGTAGCCAAAAGAGTTAAACTCCATAGTTTATGCAAATCCTCGCTTCTGTTGTTGATTAAGATAATAAAATAGAAACAATAGCACCAAATTTGAATGAATCAACAAATGTAGTAATCTAAGAATAACAGAGCGGATAAAAATTTAAATAGTTTGCACAGAGAAATCGATGAGCAACTGGCTCAAAAGCTACATGATACTTCTTAAGTATCTGAAAGAACCATTGAGATAAATGAGAAAATTTGAGCTTACATCACTGTTATCAATTAGATGCTGGCAATTGGGGCATTGCCGATTCGCTCCACAATCTTTGATTTGATATGCAGCTGGCAGACCAGCATTTTTCACCTTTTTTGCAAGTCCTCTACTATCAATAAGCCAAGCCCTGCATTACTTGAAAATGTAAGTCAGACAATACAAAGAAACACATGTCAACCAAATCAAGAACAGCATTTCCATGGAAGCGCTGAGGAAACTCAACTTTGACACAGAATTTAGGGGCATAGCCCTTCTATGTTTGACACTCACAGAGGTAAAACAAAAGGAAAAACAGAATTTTTCTGCTGAAAGGGAGAACACCTGATCTTGAAAGACGCATTTAAACACGACAGCTGACAACATAAACAAAATGCACCTTCTCTGTTCTAATTCAAAATAATGACAGATGACTGCTCCCAAATTCTTAAAAACTCAATCTGGTTGACGACTTCATTACATTTAAACCCAAAAACTGCCAAATTATTTATTTCCTATACACCATTCACTTCCTTTCAGTAAACAAGCCCACACCACCAAATAAGGAAGATAGAAAAAGAAAAACATGTTCTTTTTAAAGAAAAAGATAGGTGGGGAATGTCGATTAAAAATCCAAAACTGAAAACAGAAAAATCAGTGGATGTCACTCAGCAAAACGAAAACTCTGATCGAACCAATCAACAGAGCTTTAATGATCTTCTGGGATGCCACTGTAGCTCATTGAAACCACAGCTTAAAACCCAGAAACCAGAAACGAGTAATTCCATACAGAAACTAGGATCTTGCTTCCATATGTCTATATATATATATATACATATTCTTGACCCATTGAAATCATTCGGAATCAGACCCGGAACAGATTATAATTCGAACGGATAATCCCTTCGTATTCCAAGATTGAATTTTTTACCTCTCCATTCAAAATTAATTGAGGCAAGAACAAAAATTCAGATAAAATGGGTTCGTGTATTTTATATACCTAGCCATGAACAAGAAGAACGGGGATCACCATAAAACTATTACACAAAGAGTTGGAAGCTGCGAAGAGAGTGTCTGATACTACCCTTTTTATCCACTCGGCTAAGTAATAAGAGTGTGTAAATGAGCGGGAAAACCCATCAAGAGCCTCGGAATCTTCGAACCTAAGGCTCGGACGGGTATCTTATGCACACGACAGTGGGTCCGACGTTGACTGAAGCTGACTCCGAGCCTCGCAGAGCAGCGTAGGCAACGGTAAACTGAGTGGGGAACGTAATGACTTGCCCTCCAAGCTATAAATGGAAGCCGAAGACGATTTACCTGCTTTACCCCTGGAACGACTTTCATGTTGAGTTTTGTTAATGGTGAGTGGAGGCGGAATTTGAGTATTATGTGAGGATAGTATTGAGAATTCATTTAAACAGAAATCTAGAAGAGTTGGATTTACTGCAGGGCTTCTATGTCCTGTTATTTTCTCTATGTCACATTAATAAATAAATATATTATTTAATATTTATTACTTTCACCCAGTTGATTATATGCAAAATTCAAATAAACTAAAAAATTGAATATTTTGTATATAATTCCATTCAGAATAAATTATATTTTATCATTTGAATTATGTCCATTTTTCATACTTTTTTTTTTAATCTCAATTTACCATCTTAATTTGCAGAATTTACACTTTTTAAGAGTTTTTTGCAGAAATAACATCATTTATAATGCATGTGATATTTAAGGACAATATATGGATAAAATATCACATATATAGAGCATGTGATGTTTTTTTCTAGTAGAAAAATCGATACAAAAACAGTTATACATGACAAATAGTAAATTTTGCAAAGTTGAGATTGTAAATAACATAAAAAATAAATAAATAAATAAAAAAGTGTACAAACGAATATAATTTGGATGACAAAATTATTTACCCTTACGTTTATTTTCATAAATCAGTAGCATTTATAATTTTTTTAAGTAAAAGTATTTCTTTTAAAATATAGAATTTTATGTGAGACACATAAAACAAGAAATGCTTAAATTTTGTTGCAAATTCCGTTACTTTTTTTATTATACAAACACAAATTCATTATTAAATTAGTGAATTTCATATAAAAAGAAACAATATAGATCCTGCTTCAACTGCAACTTCTTGATATTCCTGGTAATAAATTTACATACTTACAACGTATTATGAGAATTTAACTCCATAATTCTGTTATAATCATAATCTTTTGGAATTTGAAAACTGGAGGGCGATTGAATTTGCATATTTATAACGTGAATCGAGTGCATAGTGGTATGATACTCAAGTCGAGCGTTGTAATTTGTTGAAGAAGGATGGAATCTCTGCCTGTAAAGGAAATTCTTTTCAAGATGTGAATATCCAAGTAAACATTCATCACATTCTGAAGAACTATTTCACAGTTGCATTGACAGGAACAGCAGCAGAGACGGAGTGTCATTGTTTATTAGTATCTGAATTCTAACATATGAATGGAGTGAAGGCCTTTGGATGGACCTTATTTTACAACTACTAATACATCACAGCAACCCAAACTCCATCATCTAGACCTCTTAAATTCGAGTCAGATCCAACGCAAGTTAAACGATGAACGTCTGTTTATCTCCTGCAGCAGATGTCGAAATTCAAATGCGACCGACCTCTACAGTTGTTGGAGAATTTCGACGTTCAGTGGAGATTAGTAGCATTGGTTAAAGCAGAAGAAGAGCCCTTTTGGCTTGTTTTCCATTGGCGTTTTAGGTGTGTCGCAGGTGTCGTCCCGTTTGGCCATAAGCGAGCTGGTGCCTGGAGACTCCGGTGGAAAGACGGCATTCTCAGAAGTGAAAATCCGGTGTGGTATGACGGGTTCAGGTGGTGAAATCATGGATAGATAGTGCAGGAGCATCTGTATTATCTGACTGAAGTTGGGCCGAGCGTTAGGGTCCTCCTTCCAACACGACGTAACGATCAAGGCCAAATCCTGTGGGAGATCTTCGGCACTTGGCCTTACATTCTGAAAGAGGTTTCAAAATGTGATATGGTGTAAATGTATGAACACGAGTGAGCAATTCAGAGGAAGAGGGAAGAGAGTTACTTTAAAAGCAGCAGCATAGGCTGCCTGCAGGTTTGACATGCCTTCAAATGGTAGCTTATTATGTATGAGCTCCCAGAGCACAATGGCAAAGCTGTAAGCATCCACTTTGTGGTTATAATGCTTTTTTTCTCCATGTCTAAGTGTGACTGTACTATAGAGCTGCAACGAGGAATTAAGTCAAAAACATGGAGATATTTCCGGTCATTCTGTTGAGCTAAAAGATCACATGAAGAAACGAAAATCATCTGAATGAAAAACGTTGGATGAACTACCTCTGGAGCCATCCAGCGGTAGGTTCCCGTCTCTGCAGTCATCATCTCTGTCAATGACTCTTCTCTTGCCAAACCAAAATCCGCAAGTTTTACGGTTTTATGGTCAGCCGTCAACAGCAAGTTTTCTGTAGGAAAAAGAACATCATGGCAAATACTAAAACTTCCAACTAAATATCTAAAAGAATGTCTTGGCTCAGTTACAGAGAATGAGAAAGAAATACAACAAGAATTATTATTTTTATTGCCGATCTTGATGCTGTATACTCGTGCATATACCACATTGAACAAGCACATAGTATTATCCTATTGATAATTAACTTCAACTTTACAAAGATAAATCATACATTGAAACTTTTTCTATTTAATCCTAGATTCTTAGCTAACCAGTTCCTGATTCAAGGGCACAATAATTGAGCTGTCACAGCTAAAGAGAGTGTACAATTCCCACAGGACATTACACACGCAAGAATGGTGATGGCATAAAACAAGAGGTAGGTTCGTCTTGTGCTTATAGATGGATAATAGAATACATAAAAACACGGCAATCAATATAAAGAAGAATAGCTCTCCTTAACATAAGAAAGTCCAGAGATAACAAAAATTAATTATTACCAGGTTTAAGGTCACGATGTATGATGCCGTGCGAGTGCAAACATTCCATTGCACGAGCTATGTCAAGAGCAAATCCGATAGCAACCCGCATATCCAGGCACCTTGGCCTTATATTAAGCAAGTACTTCCTCAGCGTCCCACCCAGCAGAAGCTCAGTTACTATCACCATTACAGGTTCCTTGCAAGCTCCAATGAACTGTAGAGAAACAAAGAGTCACTAAGACACTCCCAACAACTTCTTGCAATAAGAGTTCATGTATGCAGTAGTAAATGGACAACCTTAACCAAATTCTTGTGTTGAACTCTGGACAGCATAGCAACTTCTCTTCCAAATCGAGCCTCCCTCTTGGCAATCTCTTCTGGTGTCTCTCCTCTGTGAACAATTTTGATCGCAACATTCTGGTTTTTGTATCTGAGAGATTGCCAATACATAAACGGTCAAACAAGCGGTTCATAATCAACAGATAATGCAACAACTATGCTTCAGTGAAAGATCCTAGCACACCGTTATACTATCTGATGTTACTTGATCTTACGAGTGTGCCCGTTAGCATTAAAAACTTAGACATGTTCCATATCGACCTCTATTAAAAACTAACGACATGCTAATTCTTATCAGCAAGACAAGAATCATGTACATCTGCTAAATTAAGGTTTATATTTGCAAGAAACTGGATCACATTACAAAGCTAAAATTGAAATATCAGAAACACAAAAGAAACTTGAACTTGAGGCTTAAACCTCTTGCAGTCTTGATAATTCTATTCATCTGCATTCATAGTTCTTGAAATCATAAACCATTACAGTTGAGAGATCATGATTCAGGCAGAAGAACAAAAAGTCAACTTACTTTCCCTCGTACACTTTGGCATGGGCTCCTTCTCCAATCTTCGGCCCGACAAAAAGAAGCTTCGGATCCACCAACCATTTGGGGTCCAAACTGAATTCTCCTCCCGAGTAAAACCCATTCCCAGATTCCATTTCTCACTCAACTCTCTTCTTTTTCTCTCTCTAAACGACCACCGACGTCCAATTCAAACAGCATCAAGATCAAAACTTTATGACTTGCCCACACATTTTAAGCAAATCCCACATAAAAAACACACAGAATTACAAATTTCTCCACTCCCCACTTCTTCTCCCCAACTTCACACACAGAGATCACTGACGACTCGAAACTATTATATACTTGCGTTTCTGAAGCTAAACAATGGCACCCCACAAGCTTCCACGGATTCCCACCACCAAAAATCCTCTCTGGACAAAGCCAATCAATGGTTATTGGAAACAGAACAACACCTACTAAAATAATATTTCAAGAAAAAAAAAATCTCGAAAACCATTCATAAATTCGAAGAAAGAAAATGAAGCGAGGGAGAGAGTTCTTTCTCACCGTCACCGTGTGATCTGCAGAGCTAGAGCAGGAGAAGGAATTGAGTCTGTGTCAGAAAACAGTGAGGAGGGGGTCTTTTTAATTTTAACACACACAAAGAGGAGACAGACAATGGAGGGTGTAATGGGAAATGGCCGTTGAAACGAAGAGATACCGTATTTTTTCTCTTTTATATATATGATGAAGAGAAGATGATGTTCAGACAGTGTACAGTATAGTTTACTTACAAGTTAAAAAGAAAAAAAAAAAAATTATTGAAGTAGCACATGGAAATGGATGCTGTTATAGGGGACAACCCCACTCAACCAGTCATCACCATCCCCACCAGTTTCTGTTTCTAGATTTGCTTTTCCTTTTTGTCATTCAGATCTTGTTTCACTATTCATTTTTATATTTTACTTTCACATTGTCACTTCCACTCACCTAAATATGAATGTATAGTTTATTTTTAGGACTAATTATATGATTTTGATTCTAATTGATTTAATACGGTTCAAATAAGTTTTTTTTGATTAAATTAAGGTGAATATGTTTAGTCATAAAAGTATTTATTTGATCTGTAATAAAGTAAATATAAATATTTATTTTTTTTATTTTGTTAATATCAGCAAATTCAATGATTTTTTATCAACGGGGTATATATTTATTACACAAATAAATGTCTAGAGTACCCAATGTTACGTATATTCATACCAAACTTCAAGGGAGAATGGTATAATTATCCCTTATTTTTATAATATAACTTGTTACTATTTTATTGTTTTCATAATGTTGTCTTGAATGCGAAGCTATTAATTAATTTATTTTGTTGTTTATACGAAAATGTAGTAAATGATGTAATGAACAGATATAATATTATTTTTATTGTTGATTATTTGTTTTTCTTTTTTTAATTTTCTTGAGTTATTTCTTATTAGGGTAAACCATGATTTTGTGGGTTAATGTTGATCCATTTGTTCAATTATTTATGTAGTGATGTGGGAACTTGTTCTGTTTTTTTTTTCTTGGTTCCATATGCATTAGATTCACTTGAATGATTGATTGGTAAGGCTCAATAAATGTTGTTGGAACCATATTGTTAAATTATATTTAAAAAAAATGAAATTATTCCTACTTTATTGTTAAAAAGTTGGCATAAAAATTTTATTTATTTTTCCTTTGAGATACAAATAACAATTAAATCGACAACTCAATATATTTCAAACCAATATACCTATAAATAAAATAAAATTACAGAATTTTTTATGTGAATTCTTTTTTCATATTCACGTACCTTCAGGCTTCAGCTATGGATCTAAAAATGAAACTTTAAAGGGCCCAAAAATGTTATATTTATATATTGAGTTCATATTGCTACCTTATTGGGGTCGATATATATTTATATATATATATAATAATAATAATAAAAGAAAATATAAAATAAGATAATTTGCTTGTCTTGATTGTTGATAAATTCTAATTTAAATTTGATCGGACTAAATTAATTATAAAGTAAGCATGATATAGTTATTATATGATTTGTCATTTTTTTATCAATTATACACCTTATACCTGCATGTATATTGCATATGATATCACTACAAATAATGTAGCATTTAGTCATGGTTAGTTGTTATGGTTAGAAATATAATAGCCATAGCAAATAGCTATTGGCCGTAGCATCTATGAGAGTGGCTAAAAAATATTTGACATTACTTTTACCGTGGTTGTTAGTTATGGAAAATATTTTTTTTTTTTTGTGTAAAATCTATGTTTTTGCATCAATTTTATTAACCTGGTCAATAAAAATTATTTACCATAATTTTTAGTCCATAATTATTAAAATTCTAGCCAATAGTTATTTTTTTTTCTAGTACATATAATTAATTCAACTTCGACCAGACTCGATTGAAATAAATTTTTTGATGTATCACATCATTTGATTTCTTCGACAATGCACATGTGAAGAGCCCAAACTGCACTCTATACATATATATAAATAATAATAATAATAATTTTTTCAATCAGTATTAGAATTAAGACAGAGTTAGAAATTAGAAATAATTGATGAAGGCATGTTGATAGTTGAGATTAGAAAGTTAATTGCGTAGATTAGCGTGCAGTTAAGTAGGATTAAGGAGTAATTGTGTAGTGAAAATACAAATTTGGAAGACTTGAATCATTCACATGTACTGTTGACACGTGCGGTTTTGTGGCAGTGCGAACGTGTAGCTAATAATAAATCCAAGAACGTGTGATTAAGGTGCCGTGTTGTCTGTGTCAATTGTGTGTCGGGGTACGAATACGATACCGGGTACCCTACCCGCCTATAATTCAAGTCCCCCTACTACATATTACATTTTTGACTTAGTACAAATACAGTTTTCTTGTCCAACAATTTTCCCATTTGGGAGCATTTAAATTTAATACAAATATATTGCCGTCCCTTTTCTTTTTTTTTTTTTTTTTAAAAGATTGATCCATGTCCATGTGATGTCGTCCCATTTTTCAAAAGCTAATATTGAAGGAAAATAAAAATAATGCTTTGATGAAAATTATAATAACATACCGTAATTTAAATAGTTGTAAGATCCACCTGCTGTGATATCCGACTTTTAAGTACAAAATTATCGATAATCGTTGCTTTGGGTCATCGGACTGGGTCGGTTTGGGTGTGATCCGATCCAGACCAAAACCACGATGATCCTTGTATTGTGAAGGTTTTTGCCTTTGTGAGAGAGTATGTTGGTCTTTTCGCTGTTGTAATTTTTTTTAGATTAAACTTCCTCATGACGGTGAAGACATCACATGTATGTGAAGACGTATGAGGGTAATTTGATCATAAAAGGATTTATCTGACCTGCAATAAGTCAGTAATAAGTCAATCGAGGGTAAACATAGATTTTTTCCGATTTTTTTTGTTAATATCAGCAAAATTGGTGAATTTTGACTAACAGATTGACTTATTTGTTAGATAAAATTAAATCTCAGAAGTGTTAGATGTAATTTTCCAAATAACAAAAAATCTACATACAATTACATAAAATTTCAGAGGAGAAGTATGTAACTATGTCTAAAATTTATTTTCATCACAAAAATAGATTGTTGGTAGGGAACATGTGGCTTAGCTCAAAAGTGTTTAGATTTAAGGGCACATGCCCATCAATCTACTATTAATAAAATATTATACTTCTTTTATGTGATTATGAGAATTATAATCATTAATCAACGGTTGTGTACATTAAATGACCTACAAATATCACGTGCTTCCAATAAATAAGTAAAACATTTATAAATAAAATTATACTTTTAATCCTATAAAATTAAGAAATTCAATACTTTTAGTCTTCTATTTTATAAAATTTTTAAAATGATTCTTAAATTAAAAAAAAAATTGACACTTTTAATCATCTGCTTGACAAAATTTTCAAAATTAAGAAAACTCAACACATTTAGTTATCTACTTTATGAAATTAAATGTATCGAGTTTCATAATTTAAAATTATTTTAAAAATTCTGCAAAGTATAGGACCAAATATATTAAATTATTTTAAAAATCTTGTAAAATAGAGGAATAAAAATATTAAATCCCCATTTATATAAAATTAAAAGTATAATTTCACAAACATCTACACGTAGACTCGTTAAGGGATTTGAATTGTATAGTGGAGGAATCATGCTACAACCCTTGTTCAAATTGCTGAAAAGTGTGTCACTAATATTGTAGTAATTTAATCTTATATATCACATATATATATATATATATTTATTCAAAACTTACGATTAAGTTGATATTTAGGTTCCTAAATATGGAAATAAAATATAGTATTAATTTGGGATAATTTCATTTACACTCCCTAACTTATAGTTTGTTTACACAAATTATCTATATTTTTTAAATAATTACACATATATTATTTATACAAACCATTCATATTTTTTTAAAAAAATTACACATACAACCCCAAAAATATCAACATCATTATACAATCTATTATAATATTTTGGCTATCAAGGATGGTTTATAATATTATGCAAAAGACAGGGATAATTTTGTAAACACACCATAAAACAGGGATGTATATATAATTATCCCTATTTTCAATAGAAATTTGGATTATATATATATATAGGATAATTTAAGATTTGGGGAATATGATAGGTGGGAAAGGGATGACAAATAACTTCTTCAATATGATGAATAAATACAAATATAAATTTTTTTATAGAAAAAAAATGAAACATTTTTTCCCTTAGTAAGAAATGCTAATCAATCGCAGCTTTCTTAATATTCCAAGAATCACAATGTCTTTATAAGACATCGTGATGAGGTTGTACCTCAATATTAGAGTTCAAAAATAAATTGAATTACTCCATATTTGATTGAAATTGATCAATAAAAATTTATTTTAATTTAATTTGTTCAGCTTAACAAATTAAATTTGATATATATATATATATATATTATTTTGGATCAGCTTTTTATCTCAACTCGAACTCAATTCAACTAGTGCAGAATACCAAAATATATTTAAAAATATCAAATTACTTCAGCTCGATTCATATTGATCTAGTTAAAACTCATTTGAATTCGATTAGATCAATAATGAAATTGAATTCAAATGTAATTAAGCTAAATATTAATTCAAATAAATTTGAACTATGATGTGTCCGATTCAATTTAAATCATTTACATAACTACTTATCATCCACAATGTATTCCTAATATTGGTGCTCTCAACTACCTAGATTGGTTTTGATGGAGACGGCAAAGGGGAAATTCTTGCCCGAACCCGACTCGGCCAAATCTAAACCAATCACATGGCAAGTGCAATACCCTTGTCATGTGATTGGTTTACAGTTTAGAAAAAGTGATCAATTACAAAACAAATGTATACTTGCTTTGTGATTGAATTAGTTCGATCGAACTAGGTCCGGACAAAAATTTTCCAAAGAGAGATACAAAAATGTCTGTCTAAATGTCATAAAATTTTGTGTGTTAGTTTTGAATAAGTTATGTTGCAGGATTGACAATTACTTAGGGACTGTTTTATGCCTAATTTAAGACTTTTGCGAACTCTGACTGTTGACATATTAACTTATGTGCTTTTGTTATTTGGAAACTGTCCAAATTCCAATGGAAAGGACCTCTCTCCTCTCATCTCTTTTTATCATGAGATTCTTCGTTCAAGTTCAAATCTATTAATGTGGCAGATCTATTAATATCTTCATAAGCAACATGTACTCTTTGCACTTGTCCTAACCCTGCCGGTGATTAGAATTAAAGTTAGATATATTATAACCACCTCCCGTTAAATTTGGCATAATTACGAATGCCCTTCATTATTTGAATGATTACAAATACATCCTGATATTTGATAAAATTATGTAATAATTAGATGGAGGTATGGAATTATCAACTATACCTTTGTTATATATATATTTTTTTTTGATAAATAAAAATTTGTAGAAAAGTATGATGGAATGGAGGAAAAAAATTATAAAATTATAAAAAAAACTATCCACTTACTCAATAAAAAAATGAAAAAAAAAATAAATAAAACTATAATTTTTAGTTCACAAGGGCATTTTGGTTATTAGTTTACCACAAAAAGTAGATGGAAGCCTAACGGAATGGGCTAATAGTTAGACCGACATTAAAATCAGGGAGATATTGATAATTTTTCAAATAACAAGGGAGAATTCGTATTTATGCCAAACCTCAGGGGAGGTTGTTGTAATTTACCCTTAAAAGTATCTATTTGTATTATGGATAATTAATTCGTCATTTCCTGAAATTTGGTGTAACTTAACAAATAAGTCTTTTTGTTAGTCAAAATTCATTGCATTTGCTTACACTAACAAAACAAATAGATGGAACTACATATTTACCCTCAATTAACTTATTGTAGGTCAAATAAATCTTTTTATGACAAAACTACACATACACATCTTCACACATTAATGCGAGTAAGTAAATCTTCACACTTATAAGACTATTTTAGTCAGAAAATATTTGTTTGGGTCAACAATAAGTCAGTGATAAATCAATCGAGGATAAATGTCGATTTTCATTCAGTTTCTTTTTGTTAATATTAACAAATTTGGTGAATTTTAACTAATAGAAAAGCATATTTATTGGACAGAAGCAAACTTAAAAAGTAATAAATTTAATTTTTCAAACCACAAAAAATCTATATGTAATTACACAAAATTTCAAAGAAGGACAATGTAATTATTCTTTTATTTATTTTGAAAAACCCTCATCAACAATCAATGTTATATTGTATCTTGTAACCCAAAATATATATACATCAGACAAGAAAATGACAAAAGAAAGTCCAAACTTTTATTAGTTTCATTGTCTTATAAATGGTGAAAACGAGGAGAATAAGAATATTTTGAGCATCCTCTCTAACAAAAAAAAAAAAAAGAGGAATATTTTGAGCTTAAAAATATTAAAAGAGAAAAAGTGTTGCATGGGAAAGCAGAAAGGTTGTTTCCTTGTAAAATTTGACATAACAAACTGCGGGTGTTCTTATAACTATGCGCTACGCAGACCCTTTTCCTTCTTTTGCTCTTTACTTATTCTTTTATTTAAATATATAGTAGCGTCTCAAATCTCAATCATTTTCGTTTAGTTAGCTTTAAGATTTTCCAACTATTTTAGTACCATAAAACATTAGAGTTGTATTTTGAATAAATATACTTACGCGTATAAAATTTACATCACCTGTATATTATTATTAAATAAATGATGTATATAAATAAGTTCCAATTTACAATAAAAATTTCTGACAGGATTAGGCCGTGGTTATATGAAGAACAATATAGAAAGTGTAATTGGGGATGTAGGATTAATTAAATGGAGAGCAACATGAATATACAGAGCTTTCAACAAGACATATCATCATTAACTGATTCAAGAGAATCCATCATGCCAAAAAGATGGAGATTCAGAGGCTGTTTGGCTAAGCTTTTTAAAAACATTTTATAAGCTCCTACATTCAGAGGCTGCTTGTCTACACTACTTATGTTACTACAATGATATAATCCTATTGGTTCAGAAATGATAAGCAGAATGAATTGTGATAACAAAATCTGATCCGCCAACCTTAACGGCGCTTGTACAAACAAGGTTTCAACTCAGGCCATTCAATGTCCTTAGATTTTTGTTTCTCCTGCAGAGAAGAAACAACAATGCTGTTAGTAACCATAACAAAGAATTTCAACCATGGCAGTTTAACAGCATCAGACCTTTTTCTTGAAGTAGAAAAGTATAAACATTTTGTTGGAGAAATCCTGCACAGAACATACAACTCTTAGGGTGGATTGTAAACGTTGTGAAAGAATGAAGGGGGTAAAATTGAAAAACCTTGGATGTTGAGGTGAATCCTAGTTCACATATGGCCTTCACAAACTTATTTGGGTCTGCTCCTCCTGTATTAGGATCGAACCTGCTCTTCACTTCAGCTATTAAAAGCCAGCCACTTCACAGAGACAATAGAACTTGTGTTATGAACTGCAAAATCGTGAAATAAACATTTTGGAGAATTAAAAGCTTCGGAAAAATGCAATGCATACTTAGGTTTAAGAACTCGATTTGCTTCCTTGAGGTAATTGGGGAAGTTTGTTCCCATCAGAGACAGACAAAAGACGGCAACATCAACTGAGGAAGGGTCAAGAGGTGTCTGCATGTCGAAGTTGGACATTTTCAGCGAGAGGATAAACACACTCACATACATGAAATGGAGGAAGCATTCTCATTGCAAATAGGGTATCGTCCCAAAAGTTTCATACTTTAGAATGCAATCATTTACATAACATTCTTCTCTTCTGACCAACCTCATGAAGATAGAAAGAGAGGAAAAAGCTAGGGACATACATTGGACATGTCACATGCGATTACTGAAGGATCATTTGAGACAAGATCGAAGGAGAAAACTTTATTCTTCACACTTTTAGCGAGCCGTGCATCCCCTGAATAGAGAGCAAACGAAGACTTTTAAAAGCAGTAGGTAAAACATGGGACTGTTTATCCAAGTGTACTTAAATATTCTTACCACAACCAAAATCAGCAACAACTAAAGATGGGCTGCGATCCTTTATCCATTTTATGATGATATCATTTGGCTGCTCAGGCCATCTTGACATTTGCTCTTGGTACCCTGAATGATACTGGTAGGTGAATATGAGTTACAGTGTGTACTGCAGAATGATATGGCCATATCTAAGGGAATTCTAAAGAAAATATGCTACATATGGCTGGTTTTGCTGAAGATAATGTCACATGAGAAAAGATCACAGGCACACCCTTGCAAGGGACACATACACTAAAAGATTAATGGGAAAGAAAAAGAAAGTGAAGACATAAATAAAACAGATAAAGTATAGGGACATAAAGAACGTGAATGAAGTTGACCAGCTTCATTATCCTCTAAGCCTCATGTAAGAGCACACCTCCAAAACTATTTCGTGAAAAGAAGTTGCAGAACCACACAAGGCCTTTTACATATTTACATGTCATGTAAGGCAGTCAACTTGTATTTCTTCAAATGCATAGAGTCACATGACCACAGGTTTGGGGTTAATGCATATTAAGATTCAAGACACATTTTTTGGAAGGTAGATTTGTGTTTTCAATCCACATAGAAGGTGCTAGACTACATGCATCTCTGATCTGAACCACAGCCAATTGAATTTCGTTTAATTTTAACATGCAAAATTAGAGACATTGAAGCTTCAAATTATAGGAAAGTATTCTCTTAAGAAATTCACTAGAAACTTAAACAGTTGAGTCACACATAAAAGATTAAAATCCAATCTCAAGGAAGTTTGAAGTGAAGTAGGCGCCGCAACATTCTTGCTCTCCATCACACTAATGGAATCGATTGATAAACACAGACATTAGACAACAAATGCTCTAGCTCAGTAATAGATAATGGAGGAATCCCTTTTAGCCAACTAAAGAAATAACATAAGATCATGAACTTACCACATTGAACAACGATGGATCCTCTTTAAAATACTTCAGAGCCTCATCTCCGCTGTGTACCCAATGGAGGGGGAAAAAGAGGCACGTTTAAATGTCCAATTGAAATGGAATTCAACTGAATTCGGAGCTACACAACTTCTTTTTCATAACATTCATCAAATGAACAAATCAGGGTAGCTTAAATATGTCTTTTACAATTACGACCCACATTTTCAGTAAGAAAAAGAATAACTTATCCACTCAACACAAAACAATAGATTTTTAAGTATAACTTAAAGGAAAGGATTATAGTACCTGCAAGTGTAAAGCTTCTCATTGATCATGCGAAAATAACCTCCTGATAATTTAGCTTTCATCTGAAAATCAACAAGTTTTAAAAAAATCAAATAAATAAACCATGAACATCACTATAACTTGAATTTTCATACTATTACTCAATTACCAAAATCATTTACTCGTACTTTGTCCAGGAAAGAAGACGAGGACTTTGAGCCACTCCTAATTGGAGAAGCAGAACCAGAAGATGCGGCGAGAGAAGAAGATTCATTATTTGTCACGGAAGCTCCGCCGCCTGTCCTCTTTCCTCTATGGCGATGGCCCCTTTTCCTCTTCGTGCTCCGCCGCTGCTCCTCTGTCATAATCAAAATTATACTCCGCTAGTTTCGCCAAGCAAGTACTGCTCTGCTTTTTTGTCCAGTATTCAGCTGTCGATTATCAGTAGCGGGAGACGAGGGCAAAAGCCATGACCGAATTCAGGTTTGGGCTGAAGCCAGATATTCGAGCACTAACTTTTCAGTACAATTCCTAATGGATTGGGCCAACATCGCGTCCTAATTGTCTCATATGGGCTCTCGGCCCAATTAGTCTATCATAAACTTAACGTACTTGGGCTGTCCAAAACCTAAATGCAATCACATTGCTTCTTTTCATGACATTTTTTTGGTTTTTTTTTCCCCCTCTTTTTACAAAAGAAAAACAAAAAAGTGAGACACTAAATAAAAAAATTCTAATCCAAAGCAAATTTTGCCCAACCCAAGTCAATTATACGACAAGTATAATAAACTTGGGGTGTGAATTGTGCAAATTTAAAAAAAAATAACTAATCACATGACAAGTGCATTACTTTTGCTTTGTAATTGATTTGATTCAACCAAATCTAATTTAGATAAGAATTTTCTAACACTCAATATGGATTCTTTGTCGTGACTGGCAATGGGGATCAGCATCAAAATATACGATTTTGGTGCTTCCCTTCACTGAAAATCCTGTTTTCTTTTAGCTGCATAATATTCAAAATATTAGCACATATTTCACACACATAAAAGAAGGAAGTATAAGAAAGCACAGAAACCAAATATGAGTATTGGCTCATGATTATTGATTCCCTAGTTGCAGGCATATATGCAGACAATGATAAACTGAAACATCTTTTAAGGACAAAAATAGGGAAAGCACCATCGAAACCAACAATGGAAATGTATCAAATGGTGATCCACAGCGATGTGGCAATGACAGTTCTTGTGGTTATATTGCTTATTCTGGCCTCACCATGAGAGCATGGTAAGGAAGAACTTCGAGGAAGGCCTCTCAGCATTCAAGGAGCTCACAGGAGGCAAGAATCAAGAGCTCACAAAAAAGTATAAGTAACTTCATCCTCCACACCGAAAAAGAAATCTTTCCCTCATAGCTTGACTAGCTTTATCTGTTCATTCAAGGATTATGGGAGAAGCATCAGATGACATAAAGCTGACACCAGGTTCTGTGATTGAGATATCTAGGCTTCGGGGATATACACTTCAAATGAAAGGTAAAACTGCTACTAAATTTTCATATAATATATTTAAACTACAAGTGTTTCCAAACTTAGTTGAGTTTTTCTGCGACGCAGTCAAGGATGAGAATGAGATTGTGAGCACAGTTGAAAGTGAACTACTTTGCAGGGCATACATATACCTGTATTTGGGAGAAGAGCCTTTCGACAAAGAAGTCAAGGGAAAATTTGCGACATCCCTGCTTCCTCTTTTCTAAGGAGTTGTTAATGTCTAGGTCTGTAAGGAATAAGAGAAGTCTACATTGTAGCACCTGATAATTGCTCAATAAGAAAGTGATGATGAGAAAAAGTGTCAAAAGTTCAAACGTTATTAAGAACTTAGAATTTCCGAGACAGGATGAAAATAATTTCTTCATCAAGTTAACTACAGCACCAACATTCCTCATACTTGTACATCAAATGATCGAAAGCTCATATTGAACAACATGAATATGGAGTAGTATTGCTGCAGTTATAGAAAAAGCAGCCCATATAAGAACATATATACCACTGAAATCAGCAAGATACTAAGGAAGTGCTTATATGCAGAAAAGATGAAGTGAACTCCAGTTAACATCACACAAAATGTTATGAGTCAATCAGCTGAAGCCCTGAAGAACCTTTTGAGGATCCAATTGTCCACTGCAATAACTTGAGGAGACAGTTGATAGCTCTTGACGGCCCGTCCACTCCTCAAAAGGTTTCAAGACTATTGGGGTTTCAATAGCAGCAGAATCTATACATAACATTGTTTTGTAATCTTCATCACCTAAGTCCGGAAGGGCCTTTGCTTTTTTGTCCCAAGGGTTCCATACAACTGCACACCATGGTCTTCCTTTTACCAAATGTCCAGAAAATGACTGAAAATCTTCAGATCATTACATTGAAGTGCAAGTACCTGCATCAGGCATGCCTACTTTGCGGAGTACGAAGGTTCTCTTTTTCTCATGGTCTATTATGGCTATCTTTGTTGGCGTGCTTAAATAGATGCGGTCAATCTATGAAGATACAGCCAACATGCGAAAGTGGTTGGAGAAGTTTTGAATTCCAGAAGAATCATTTTGCAGAAGAGAAAGTTCAAGCCGCAAAAGTGCCTTACCTAACACTTACCCTTAGAGTCCTTCAACTATTTTGAACAAATCTATAAAGCTCCTCAAAGGGTAATAGAGAGCGCTAAAAAGATACTATGGGAGTACTAAATGATGTTAATCAACTACTGAATCGAGTAGTAAATATATGGAAAAAGGTAGAGACTGACGACGGCAATAGTACTACTGTAAGGCGCTAATAGGCAAGCTAGCGGAAAAATACAGGCAAAATAAAGACAGTATTAAACATATTACCTCCCTGTCAAAAGTGATTGCATCAGCCTGCTCAGTGCACCTTTCTCTTTGTAACAAATTATCAAAGTAATCAAGTGTCTCCAAGCCCTCAACGCGCACTTCACTGCAAATAAAAACGGCATCACGCAACCTATCTGAAAGGGATAAACCATCCAGGAAGACCAAGCACATTTAGATTTCATAACTAATATCCAGATTGGATTCCTCATTAATGCACGGCAAAATAAGTGGATTAACAGGGACTATTAGAATATAATAGATTAAAATTCAAGCAAAGCTAATAACATATATCAGCAGTGCAAGCAAGAAGAATAAGTAGTAAAGTGATGAGATAAACCTGATATCAGACACAGACAGATAATTACACAAAGCAAATGTGAATGAGAAGGGCTTGTTATCAGTATTTCGCACACGTGGGATCAAGATTAGCTTGCCAGCAGTCAGAGAAATACGTAGACGCAACTCAAATCTGCAAACAGAACCAGAAACAAATTGAAATACCGAAAAGAATTTTCATATTACTATTTACAAAAGTGGGTCATGTTCTTTGCATCCTGACCTATGTGGCCAAGTCTTCAGATCCTCTTCTATAGATTTTAATATAAGATCAACAGTTGACTGATTGTTGACTGAGGGTAAAGGTGAAGGAGAGCTATCCAATGACCATAATCTACTTGTTGCAAATCCATGTTCCTCCAGTGAACCAAAATTAGAAAACTAAATGTATGTGGAACAGATAAGTGTGCATTCAGATAGGGTCATAGATGTAAACATTTTTGCTAGTTAAGTTAGTAATCAACCTGTGGAAAGCAAATCTGTATCCCTCCCCTGATGGCTCTAGGTGGCTTCCATGTAGCCTGGTGAACAAAATGTGATACTCATTTCTCATGAAACAGTCCATTACTTATCAATGATTTCATAGAACACATACTCGGACCTCTGTTGCACATTTTAATAAGCATGACCAGCATTTTCAACCACCTAGGTCCATTTCCCCGGAACTAGAAGCTTATTTGTTAGAACATCAGAGAATTGAACTGTCGCACACTTCAGAACAGTCGCTTCTTTGACTCCACAATGTATGGTACAAGAAATATCAAGATCGTTATCACAAATTTACCAGTCCTCGAAGAGCTTCCATATATAATGCCACAAATACATGTCGGTTCCAGATCCAAATAATGGACCGTGTCTCTGGTACCAAATAAGAATCCAAAATGACATGTCCAGACGCCACCGACAGGCACATAGAAGAAACCACATTCCAAAGGCATTCTCATCCATCAAAGAGTTAGATATCAACCTCGACTACCTTCTTCCATTAGTTTGGTGATGCTTTTTCTATTGCATGTAATGATTAAATCATATATATAAACTAATAAGTTTACCTTAGAGCTCATGAACAGCATCTCTTGTCTTTTTTCATTCTTCCAATAAACTACCTGCCCACCATACAAAAGCACCTGGGCAACAAATAAACGGATCGAATCAGACTTTGTTCCAATGCTCATCCATAACTCTGTACCCCCAGACATATAGAAACTGTAACTTGGTCATGTTTGCTCGTGCCAAGGACGGGAAAAATCCAGAGACCCCCCTGTGATAATAGGAATGTTCAAAAACCCCCCTATGAAAATTAAAGTATCAAATACACCCCCTATGATATAAAATAAAGTTCAAAAAACCCCCTCCGTACAAAAATTGGGCCACACGCGCTTTGACTGCGATTTTTCTATAAAAATATTTTTTTTTGACATTTTTGCCCTTTTCTCACATTTAACATATAATATTATATATATGTATTTAAGAATTAAATATTATTTTATATAATAATTATTTAATTAAAATATGATATATTTCTATTAATAATAAAATATTTTTTTATATATAATTACTTAATTATTTATATAATAAAATATTATTTTAATTAAATTAAAAGTAATTTTATATATAATTT
>NC_026157.1:3509119-3520749 GCF_000512975.1 Sesamum indicum
GTGGGGGTGGGCCCGGTGGGGGTTGGGGGTTTGGGGGGTGGGGGTGGGGGGAATGGGGTATAATTATTATTTTTTAATTTTTTTTATAAATTATAATTATATGTATTATAAAGATATGTTAAAAATTATAAATTAAAATAATTATATATTAATAAGCCTAGTTGGCCGGTTTGACTAGAAGGGTATTTTAGTCATTGTTTCTAAAAAAATAGATTCAAATTGACCAGGGGGCTGTGTGATTATTTATTGGTAACCTAGGGGTGATTTTTGATATTAAAAATTTCATAAGGGAGTTTTTGATATTTTGTTATATCACAGGGGGCAAAATGGATTTAACCCTGCCAAGAACTGCTTGTTGAATTTGGAATTTCAAAAGCTGTAAACACACAGATTTGTAACAGCAATTTGTAACAGCAACAACAATTGAATTCTTTGTCAATTCCCGTCAATTTCATTTGCCATTTGAAATTTGATTAATCTGCTATTAAAAGTGCTTAATTGAGGATCAAAAACTGCAACCATTTTCAATTGCTGCTTTATTTTCATTGGACGTTTTTAGTCGGTTTCATGTGGGGAGAATTATTACAATTATGTCCTCCTTTATTGCTGAAATATTTTGAAGCCTATATAAAGGCTTGTCTCTCCATCATTTCAAACACACCAACACAACAAGCTCTCATTTTGAGTTCTCTCAAACTCTCTCTTTCGGCTTCTATATTTTGTTTAAAGATTTGAGTCTCTTGTTTCGATAACAAGCTTTTGAGTGTTTGGTCAAGGTGTTCTTCGGTATAGTGCTAAAACCGAAGAACTGTAACCGTCTTATCTTGGGAGAAATTACGTTGGACCCGGTGCACTGCTGATACGGGGCGTATATTTTCTTCAAGGCAAGCAGTAATTCTGCGATTCGGTTAAAATTAACTACTTCAAATTGGATTGAGAATTGTTACGATACAATTCTCGTTGTAAGTTTTTGATTTAAATTTCTTGTCGTAAATAGCGTTTCTAATTGTGTTTTGTTATTTGTTCCAACGTGGATTTATTTGCTTTTGATTTCTAAATCCGATTGTACTATTTCAAAACATCGTTTCAATTGCTTGAAACCAATTATTTATCCAACAATCTTGAAGAAAATATACAGGTTTTGAAAAATCGAATTTTGTGTTGGAACTGTTTTAGAAAACACTATTTTTTCAAACGCATTTTTGAAATATTACTTTTAGTTTCCTAAAATACTAAAAAAGATGGCCGAGCCGATTTCTGTTGCAATTCCGATCACACAAAAGGTCAACTTGACCGGTTTACCGAACAAATTTTCGGGCCAATTTTTCAAACGCTGGCAACATCGAATGAAAATTTGGTTGACGAAGAAAGGACTTTTGTCAGTGATTCAGGTGATCAGACCTGAACCTACTGATACCGATCCCAAAACTGTTGAGATAGCGCAGTGGACAGAAAGGGATCAAATAGGCAGAGGAGCGATTTTGTCAGCCCTGTCAAATACGCTCTTCGATGTCTATTGTTCCGATTCTTACACTGCTAAGTCTCTGTGGGATGAGTTGGACCGGAAATATAATACTGAAGAGCAAGGGCTCGAAAAGTATTCTGTTTCTAAGTTCATGAGGTATCAAATGGTTGAGGACCGGTCTGTAGCTGAACAGACTCATGAGATTATCAACCTTGAGCATGCTCTGGCTATGCTGAGATGAAGCTTCCCGAGAAGTTTCTGGTCATGTCCATAGTGGACAAATTTCCCAAATCCTAGGAAAATTTTGGCATGACACTCAAGCATCAGAAAGGAAGATTGTCTCTGGATGATCTTATGATTGCTATCAGCATTGAGGAAGAACATAGAAATCAAACGCATAAGATGCCTGTTGAACATCAACCAAGGGCCAATCTTATAATGGGGAAACAGAAAGTGAATAAGATTAACTCGAATTCGAAAGCCATCAATAAAAGCAAGGCCTCCAAAAATAAGAAACCAAAAGCAAACAAACCATGCTGGAACTGTGGGCAGGTTGGACACTGGGCCAAGCTTTATCCTCATAAAAAGGCCAAGACTGGGCAGACAGTTGTCAACATGGTTGTGGGAGGTTCTAGCGGTGCTAGCACCTCAGGAGCAACTGATGGGTATGTATCTGTACAACCCGAACTCTTGACTATTTACGAACCATATGATTGGTTGATTGATACTGGAGCGAATGTGCACGTTTGTGCTGATAAATCTCTCTTTGTGTCTTATCAGGCCATCTATGGAAGGACAGTAAGCATGGGGAACTCCAGTACAACTGAAGTACTTGGGATAGGAAGCGTGGACTTGAAGTTTCCTTCAGGGCGCATTCTGTCGCTGAAAAGAGTTCATCATGTACCCACTGTCAGAAGAAACATTATTAGTGGTTCTGTAATAGTTAGGGAGGGATATGAATTGGTTTTCAAGTTTAATAAAGTTGTTATTCAGCAATTTGGTATTTTTGTTGGTAAAGGGTACTTAGACGATGACTTGTTCAAAGTTCGAGTTGATAATAATAAAATTGATGTTTCTGATTCTATTATATTGAATGTTGAATCTTCTACTCTGTGGCATAGTAGGTTAGGTCATTTAAATTTCAATTCGATCAAACGAATGATGAATTTGAATTTAATTACTAGTCAAAATATTGAACGAAATCACAAATGCCAAGTTTGTGTAGAAGCTAAACAAGTTAGGAAACCCTATCAGTCAATTGAAAGGGATTCGGAAATATTTGATTTAGTTCACACTGATATTTGTGAGTTCAATGGAGTTTTAACCAGGGATCACAAATGATATTTTATCACCTTTATAGATGATTGCAGTAGATACTGTTATGTGTTTCTCATGAAAAATAAGGATGAAGCCTTAGACAAATTTATTTTGTTTAAAAATGAAGCAGAAACCCAAACTGGTAAGAAACTTAAAAGACTAAGGTCCGATAGAGGAGGAGAATATGAGTCGAGTAAGTTCAATGAATATTGTCAAACATTTGGCATTATTCATGAAGAGACTCCTCCTTATTCCCCTTCGTCTAATGGAATGGCTGAACGAAAGAATAGAATATTTAAAGATATGATTAACAGTCTCCTATTAACCTCCGGGTTACCAAAGTATTTGTGGGGAGAAGCTTTGAATACGGCTTGCCATATTCTGAATAGAGTCCCTCTGAAACACAATACGAGTACTCCTTTCGAGTTGTGGAAAGGTAGGAAACCAAGTCTCAAATACTTTCGAGTGTGGGGGTGCCGCCTAGCAAAAGTGCTAGTCCCAGAACACAAACGAAAGAAATTGGGTCCTAAGACTGTTGATGCCGTGTTCTTGGGCTACGTAGAGACAAGTTATGCCTTAACATTTCTGGTTATTAAATCAGAAATTCCAGGCATTGAGGTCAACACAATAGTCGAATTTCGTGATGCTGTATTCCTAGAAGATGTATTTCCTTTAAAAACAGGAATACCTTCTAATGTTTCGCTTGATGATTCACTTACCTCCACATCTATTCCTGAACATGTGGAAAAGATGTCAAATGTGGGGGTTAGTTCTAGTAGTTCTAATAAGACTCATGAGGAGTCAGATGAACCTAGACGGAGTAAGAGAGCTAGGTTGGGCTATGTGGAGACAAGTTATGCCTTAAGATTTCTGGTTATTAAATCAGAAATTCCAGGCATTGAGGTTAACATAATAGTCGAATTTCGTGATGCTGTATTCCTAGAAGATGTATTTCCTTTTAAAACAGGAATACCTTCTAATGTTTCGCTTGATGATTCACTTGCCTCCACATCTATTCCTGAACATGTGGAAAAGATGTCAAATGTGGGGGTTGGTTCTAGTAGTTCTAATCAGACTCATGAGGAGTCAGATGAACCTAGACGGAGTAAGAGAGCTAGGATCGTCAAGGATTTTGGAAGTGACTTTGTCACTTACAACATCGAGGATGATCCGATAACTTTCAAAGATGCTATGGCCTCTTCAGAAGCCAAGCAGTGGAAAGAAGCTGTCAAAAGTGAGATGGACTCCATTGTTTCCAATGGAACATGGGTGCTAGTCGATCTCCCTCCGGGGTGTACTACTATTGGATGTAAGTGGATTTTTAAAAGGAAACTGAAACCTGATGGGACCATAGATAAGTTTAAAGCCAGATTGGTGGCTAAAGGGTTTAAACAAAAGGAGGGAATAGACTATTTCGATACCTATTCCCCGGTAGCTCGATTGGCTACAATCCGGGTGCTTACAGCACTTGCTTCGATGTAGAATCTCCCGATTCACCAGATGGATGTGAAAACAGCCTTCTTGTATGGTGAACTCGAGGAAGAAATTTACATGGATCAGCCTGAGGGGTTTGTAGCTCATGGTAACGAGCATAAAATCTGTAAACTTGTTAAGTCTCTATATGGACTTAAACAAGCACCCAAACAATGGCATGAAAAGTTTGATAAAACTATTCTTGCATTTGGCTTCACTGTAAATGAGAATGATAAGTGTATATACTGCAAGGTTAAAGGAGATAAAATGATAATTCTATGCCTGTATGTGGATGATATTCTGTTAATAGGATCATGTCTAGATATTATTACCGAAACCAAGTCATTTTTGAAAAATAAGTTTGAAATGAAGGATATGGGTGAGGCTAATGTGATTCTTGGTATCAAGTTGACTCGGTCCACTGATGGGATAACCATTTCTCAATCTCATTATGTTGAGAAGATAATTGAGAAATTTGGTTATCAAAACAGTAGAATTGCTAAAACACCATATGATCCTTCTGTAGCTTTATTCAAAAATGAAAGTGGTGTTCCGGTTGCACAGCTAAGGTATTCCCAAATTATTGGGAGCTTACAGTATCTGGCAAATGGCACGAGACCAGATATATCATTTTCTGTCTCTAAGCTGGCTAGATACACTAGTTGTCCTGACAAAACTCATTGGGGTGCTTTGGATAGAGTACTAAGGTACTTAAAGGACTCGGTGTCACTGGCCATACATTATGGCAGATTCCCTGCTGTTCTTGAGGGATATAGTGATGCTAGCTGGATAGTCAAAAACTCCGAGAGTAATGGGTGCTCAGGATATATTTTTACCTTAGGTGGGGGAGCAGTCTCCTGGAAGTCTGCAAAACAGACTTTGATAACCCGGTCTACGTTTGAAGCCGAGTTATGTGCGTTAGATACGACTGATACCGAGGCAGAATGGCTATTTGGGTTGTTATCACAACTTCCCATTGTAAGTCAGCCTCTTTCACCGATTGCTGTACATTGTGATAGCCAAACCACAATAGCAAAGGTGAGGAGTCGTAAATACAATCAAAAGACTAAACGACACATCCAAGTTAGACTGAAGTCTATAAGGGCATTAGTGTCAGACAGAGTAATAGGCATTGACTTTGTGGGAACAAAGGACAATGTGGCTGATCCTTTGACGAAAGGATTGAATCTGTCACAAGTTCATAAGTCCAGATTGGGGATGGGACTGAAAACCCATGAGTGACATATCTACGACGGCAACCCAACCTTTTGAGTGGAGATCCCACAAAGAAGGTTCAATGTGGTATCAACAAGTCGTAAGGGTATGTCGGAGCACCAAATAGACTGATACTTTGTATTTGGAGTCTGTCCCCTGAAATTCTGGAAGGTGCTGCTACTGTAAGTATAGTAAGAGTCTAACTCTGAATGGAGTCAAGTCTTATAAGACGAGATGCTAGCAGTGCATTCCTGGAGACGCCCAACTAAATGAATGTCGTTGTTTGGCCGCAACTAAGGAATTGAGTTATTCCTAAAAGCATTCATGAACAGGATCAGGACACATGGCCTAAGTGTCAACTCTAAAGATCAACACATAGCTGGTGGCTTGTTGTTACTGACAGACGTTGTCACACTCACAGGCTTAAATTCAAGGCTTAGTTCCATTTGACCTGGTGACAACTGACGTTAGATAACTTAGACAGTGGTTCAAACCGGAAGGTACCATTGTTGAAAACAAGTCATGGAAACTTGAGTTCAAATCTATGAGTTTGTGGGGGATTGTTGAATTTGGAATTCCAAAAGCTGAAAACACATAGATTTGTAACAGCAACAACAATTGAATTCTTTGTCAATTCCCGTCAATTTCATTTGCCATTTGAAATTTGATTAATCTGCCATTAAACGTGCTTAATTGAGGATCAAAAACTGCAACCATTTTCAATTGCTGCTTTATTTTCATTGGACGTTTTTAGTCGGTTTCATGTGGGGAGAATTATTGCAATTATGTCCTCCTTTATTGCTGAAATTTTTTGAAGCCTATATAAAGGCTTGTCTCTCCATCATTTCAAACACACCAAAACAACAAGCTCTCATTTTGAGTTCTCTCAAACTCTCTCTTTCGACTTCTATATTTTGTTTAAAGATTTGAGTCTCTTGTTTCGATAACAAGCTTTTGAGTGTTTGGTCAAGGTGTTCTTCGGTATAGTGCTAAAACCGAAGAACTGTAACCGTCTTATCCTGGGAAAAATTACGTTGGACCCGGTGCACTGCTGATACGGGGCGTATATTTTTTTCAAGGCAACCAGTAATTCTGCTATTCGGTTAAAATTAACTACTTCAAATTGGACTGAGAATTGTTACGATACAATTCTCGTTGTAAGTTTTCGATTTAAATTTCTTGTCGTAAATAGCGTTTCTAATTGTGTTTTGTTATTTGTTCCAACGTGAATTTATTTGCTTTTGATTTCAAAATCCGATTGTACTATTTCAAAACATCGTTTCAATTACTTGAAACCAATTATTTATCCAACACTGCTGCGGTTACAGCATGCGCTCTAAACTCTCAAGGAACATGCTCTGATTATACATTTCTGTTTGAGTTGTAAATTGTAATGGCATTTCAAATTACTTACAGTCAACCAAGAAAGAGAAAAACCTCAACTTCAAACGCTATGGATTAAAAAAAAAAAAAGGAAAAAAACAGAAGTCATCAATAAATTCATTAGCTGTTATATCACTTCGTACTGTAAAACTTAATAAAAAAAGAAACAATTCCACGAACCTCGGCAGTTGAACCATTGGGCTCCGACAATATAATCCGAGGCGACCTATCACCGTCCTGAACTAAATTAAACGACATCGTGCTTACTAAATTTCGGCAAATTACTCAGAGTTTACTGTAATCTTCCTCTGCACGAAAAGTAGGAAAAAAAATCAAAATTGAAGCAGAAATGACAAGAGCAGAGGAACAGATAAAAATGCAAACCCCAAATCAAGCCCGAAACACCTCCCACCCCCCAATTAATCACATAAAAATAACATAAACACAACACTGCTGAATGATTGATCAAAAGAAGTAAAAAAATCAAAGAGAACAAAGCCAGTCTCATACATTTGGCGTCAACAAGTTGGTGATCCAATAATAAATTCAGCAAGGTATCAGCTTCGAGTTCCAAGAACAGCAACCCCAACTTCACTTCCACTTAATTCACTCAAAAAAATCACATAATAACAGAAAAATCATGCAACCCGATTTTGGCAATAACTTCTTTTTCCTGGATTGAAAAGTAGGCAATAGAAGTAACGACTTCTTTCTAATTATTATTATATTTTCAATTCCGAGTACGTCAACTACAAAATCATGAGTTAGAACCACTTATTTACAAAAGCGCCCCATATGAGGCGAGGCGATCATCCTAAATAATATGCGTTGATTACATGGAGAGTCAAATTCATACTAAACAAAATAATCCGATTACATTCCGAGATTAAATTCTAAGTAACAAACGAAAAACTACGAAGCTTTTAAACTTGGGGGCTCAACCGTCGGCAACTTCCACTACCTCCTCTTCACCCTCCGACACCTCAGGATCAAGGAGCCCATTGTCTTCTTCAACAATCCGGCCCTTATTGCGAAGGGTTCAACGAAGGATACGGCAAGATCGAGGAGCCCATTGTCTTCTTCAACAATCCGGCCATTCTTGCGAAGGGTCCAACGAAGGACACGGCGATACCTTCGAATTGCATCATCATAAATAAGAGTTGCCTTGTCACTTAAGATCGTATCGAACTACTCTAATTCTTGGAAACTCGAGACCGCCTCCTCTTGAGCCCCGGTACCGAACCACCTGAGGCGCGACCGCGAGTAGGGAGGGGGACTGCACCCCCCTACCTGAGGCGCCGCCTCAAACCGACGGGTGCCCCCCCCCCCCCCCCCCCTGCCCCACCTTCCGTTGGGTGTGCCGTCGTCTGTCTGCAATCTAACTCACGGCCATTTTCACATTCACCCTCCCCACTCCACATTTCAATCAAAGAAGCAAAATACAAAGCAAGAACACCAAATAAAGAAGAAACAAAATTTAACTAAGGAAGAGAGCTACCTTTGCTAGCCATTGTGGAGAAAATGGGGTTGGGAGTTTGAAATGCAAATGAAAGGAGAAAAATATAAGTGAGTAAGTGGAAGACAAACATGGGGCACATATCAAACAAATTCAACCCACCGCACCGTATAACTTCCAACGGTACTATAAATACAAAAAATATTAATTTTTTAAGGCAACCACTATTGATTACATAATTGAATTAATATTGTGGGATACTAATGTTTAATTCACATGATATATATTTACAATTATTATAAAATTTTACTCCTTATTATTAAAATATATTAGTTTTCAGCTTCTCATTAAGGAAACAAATAACCCAAAAATAAAAACATAACAAAATCAGTCAATTAAGTAAAAAGTATAATGCAAAGTAACTATTTTGCCCTTGGAAGATACATTACAAGGAATTATCCCCATCACAATGTATCACGAGGAGTGTTGTTGTGCATATGAATTTTTTAATTTAAATCGAGTTAGATCAAACATAAATCAATTACACAGTAAATATAATACATTTATCATGGAATTGATGTGCAATTTAAGGGAAGTGATCCATTACACGTTAAATATATCATATTTATTGTATTTTGATCGAACCTGATTTAAATAAAGTTTTTTTTACTGTACATATATACAAATTTGAGCTATAAAATGTGAACAAATCACCAATCTATGAATCTGATTTCCTATATTTGTAGTGGCACTAACTACTAGTTGACAACTTACAAATTTAGGGACTCAAGTGAGAAAAAAAAAATTCTAAACTGGTCTTTTTATTCGCAATTATAATATTGTCAGAAGGATCAATTTTAGTCAAAATTCAAGTTTAGGGATGTTAAATCAAGAAATGAACTTGAGAAACTAAAACGATTCTAAATGAAAACATAATGAATCAACTATAATATTTAATTCTAATAAAGAAGAAAAATATATGATACTTCTAATTCCTCTAAAGTACTTAAAAGATGAATGATATATCTAATAAATAGCAATAATATTTCAACATGCTTAATTTTCTAGGAAAGATCATAAATATTTATATAAAAAAAAAACAATTACTAGGGCACTTTAAAATTTAAATGAATAGCATATGAGTAACATGTAAATACTAATCCAAACTTCAAAAAAATAAAAATATAACATTGAATAAGTATCCTCAATTTTATTAAATTAAATGTATTGTTGAAAAATTTAAATCAAGTGATTTACGACTAATTAATTTTATTTTAATATTAATATTAGATTAATATTTTTAGATTATAAATTTTTCCATAATATAATGGATGTATCATTTCGAGAATTCTAATAATTGTAACTTATGATTAAATATAAAATAGTGAGAATGTTTTGAGTGTTTATTTCTATTGTAAGAAAACATTAGTACTTTTAACGGGGTACACTTTCATATTGTGCTCTTTTTGAGTTATATTGTTAATCTTTTATTAAATGAAACTTCTTACTAAAAAAATCCAAAATGAAGAATTTTGACTAATTATTTTTATCTATTGAGTTTGTTAATATTAATATTTTCTTTTTAGTTTGTTGATGATGATTGTATACTACAAAAGTTCTATTTTCTTTTATTTATTTTTGATTGGCAGTGTTTTTTCCATATGGAGAATAGAGTTCGAAAGTGTTCCAATTGTAAGCAGTATTAGGAAAAAAAAAAAGAAAAGAATTCTCAAAAAATAGTTGATTTGAGCTTCAATGATGTACCGACTTGTGTATATGGTTGAGTTGATTTTGATCAAGTAATAAATATACAACTGGAAATTGATTTCGGATCAAAATTTTTATTTCTTTGGCTAAGAAACAAGGCGGTCTTATTGGAGCCACAATACAAAGAAGGCCGAAGTACTACCATACACACTTAATTCTTATTTACAATAGACTCTTTACATAGATGGCTGCCGATTCTTGGAGAACCCAGGAGGGTTGATACTCTAGTGCAAAAGACTCATACTCCAAATTACTTGAACCCGATCGTCGTGAAAGCTGTCTTCACCAGCATTAAATTGTTAGAATGAAATAAACAAACAAAGAAATGTGTACAGACTCAACAATTAAAGAGAAAAACGCGCAACATCATGACATGCAATAACAACTTATATAAATAACATCTTCCCTCTAAGAACTAATTTAAACACCCAATTGTCACATATTGGCTGCTAAAAGAAGAGTGCATTCGACAACATCTAGAACCACATAATAACCTATATATCCATATATTCCTCTCTAAAGATTCCAATAGGCCACTGCTGTTGATTGCATTCTGAGGATCAGGGATTTCAATGGTAAATTAATGTCACTAAGAGTGGAAAATGACCAGATAAAACCAAGAAAAAACAATCATAAGCACAACAGTTTCTGAACAGAAATATTAGAACCAATCCATTCACAACTGAACAAAGACATGGCGTGAATTTCCAAACCAATCAAATTTACACATAACTGACCTTGTCTTCCACCAGTCAACTTGATTTGGAGACCCTTGTCGACAAACTTCGCCAAATCCAAAACTGTTCCTTTTCGACCAGACTGAAACAAAGAAACAATCTGTATATTAGAAAAACTGACAAAACATATATAGACATATAGATCTATATATATGCACCCGTGCACGCACACACGCCTGAGAAAGAAGAACCAATAAATCGTGTCCTTATTAAGGCTAGAATAGCATGTTTAGGGAATACGTCTCACGAGAGATTGCTAAAGAACAGCAGCTTTATGCAGCAACAAATATGGCCTGCAATTGTCGAAGAACCAAAGAAAACAATGAGAATAAACTTAACAGCTCTTCACTACACATCTTTTAACAAACAAGAGTAAATACATGATGCACCATATACAAGAACAAAACATGCAACTTACCTGTAATTAGAATTACTTATTCCCGCATGAAAGAAAGACTGCAGCTTATCCTTGTTCATGATTTAGAGCAAAGAAAGGATACAAGGGACAGTTCCACCAAAAGAACACTATCCCAAGAACACATTTTCTTGAAAATGAAGATAAATTCACCAACTTGACTTACTTTTTTCTTGAAAGGAGAAGCAGTTAAACACAGTCAAGAGACTTGGAAATAATTTTCAGGGAAGTTCCTTAAAAGTAGTTCCAGCAATTTCCTCGGTCATGTCTTGAAAATTTTATTATTGGGAGTTGCTGATGCCAGAATTACCAACCCGTGTACAACTTCAACATAGAATGTTAGGAACTAACACCACCATTTTCTCACCATTTTATCCAGTGTAGCAATAAAAATCACAACAA
>NC_026157.1:3520851-3528241 GCF_000512975.1 Sesamum indicum
AAAACAGAGTAAGACCGTGTACTTCAAGAATTCGTGATCTTTAAGTAGTCATCATACCAAGTTTTCCATTGGGCAGACAAATTCATTTAAACAAGATACATTTAATTTCACAAAGCAAGAACCCTAAATCAAGAAACTTAAAAAAGAAAAAAAAAACTCACTTGCTTTGATCAAGAAGTACCTACTGAAAAAAAGAAGAAACTGAGGTTGGAGAATGGTTGGTGGCTGTCAGCGGAGGAAGGCGCGGCTGCCTGAAATGTGAGAATTGGCTGCCGTCGAAATGGGACGTTTTTCTTGGCTTTTTTTTTTCATATGGTTTTAGTGTGTGTTTGGTATTTTACAACGGATAATAAAATTTGCACTGGGCTGGGCCGGTCACTCTTTGTTGGGCTTTAATGGATAAGTTTTTTGATCTTATTTGCCACATACATTTAGTTCTATAAATATAAATAGTTAATTACATTAATTTTTATTAATTATTATTTGTCATCATTATTTTTTATTTTTTTTAATCCATCCATTTATGTTAAATTTAGAATTATTTTTTTATTATAAATCTTTCAAAATTTACATCAATTAGGTTTTATAATTTAAGTAACTTAATATAAAAACCTTTCTCAGTTTTTAAAACTCGTTTTGTCCATCAATTAATAGATACCATATAATTTTTTTTATTTTATTATACTTATCATTATTTCATCATATTTTTTTTTTTTACGTACGTACATACTTATTATTGATTTTGTTTAAGAGGTCATGCAACAAAAACTACAGTGTTTAGTATCAATTAAAAAAAAAATTATTATTTTTAAATTAATAAATTTACAAATTCTTTAAATTATAAAAATTATATTTATCTGTTCAAACGTTATTGACTCAATTAAAAGTTTAATTCATTTAAATAAATAATTCAGTCAACGGAGGAAGGCGGCTGCCTAAAATCTTGACGACTGATGCCACCGTTCAAATAGAATGAACAAATTTTGTTTTTCTATATTTTTTTGCTACTTCTTCATTTTCACTTTCAACTGATATTTCTATAATTTATAGTGTATGTTTTAGTGTGTGTTGTGCATTTCACAACGGTAACAAATTCTTAGTTTTACAACTCACTTCCAATTGGTTTGAGCCGGTGGCCTTAAACAATCTCTTTCAAAATTCACATTAATTAGTTTTTGTAATTTAAGTAATTTTATATAAAAACCTTTCACAATTTTTAAAATTCGATTTTGTCCATCAATTAACGCTATAATATTTTTTTATTTCATTATATTTATGTTTATATCAGAATTTTTTTTTATGTACGTACATATTAATTATTGAGGTTGGAGAAACTGAGGTTGGAGACTGGTGGCTGCCGACGGAGAAATGTAACTGCCTGAAATGTTGAAAACTGATGCCGCCGATGAAATAGAACGACTAAATTTTATTTATTTCTTTAATGTCATCTATTGTTATAATTCCGCCGATGAAATAGAACGACTAAATTTTATTTATTTCTTTAATGTCATCTATTGTTATAATTATTATTAAATTAAACTACAACGAATTTCTAGAAAGTTTTTTTTATAATTATAAATATATCTTATATTTAAAATTATAAATATATTTAAAACCAATGAACATCTAACAAAAGTACTTATTTATGGATAGCTGTTATAAAAAGTATTTATTAGATAACAATTTTAACAAATATTCATAATTTTTATTGGATAAATTTTATTCTTAATATTTTAATTACACATTTTGAATTAATGTATTTGAAACTATTATTGCAACTATATTTTTTCAATGAATAACTTTTAAATTTATAAGAAAATCCCCTGACACATGAGCAAGCGCCCCTTGATGGGAAAATCCCCCCATTGCATCGGCAATCTCCGTCTGCTCCTCCCATGAGAGTACTCCCCCCGAAAGCTCTACCCCAAGAGTACTCGCTGGAACTGTTTCTAGCCTCGAGCAGTTGGTTCAGCGTTCTTGCATCACTTCTCTATGAATAAAAAGTTTCAAAAACGGCTGCATTTCTATTTACCATCCGCTAAATTGAGGGTGAGACTCTGAGAGACTACATGCAAAGGTTCGTGGACGCAGTGCGTGAGTTTCCCCATGTTAATCATGAGTTATTAGCCAGTATTGTCCAACAAAATCTGCTAACAGGAAGATTCAAGGAATCCATAGCCGGCAATCCCCCTAGAACTATGGAGGATTTACTCATGCGCTCCCATAAATCCATCCACATTAAGGAGTCGAATGCATCAGATCCTTCCCTCAATAGCAAAAGGAAGGGTCGGGAGAGGAAAAGGAACCGAAGAAAGAAGAACGCAAGCATGTACCTCGGGCGAGGTTCGCTCACTACACCCCCTTGAACGCTTCCAGAGGGGAGATATTAGTCGTAGCTGAGCAGCAATGGTTAATCAATTAATGGCCATGGAAAATGAAAGACAACCTTAAGAGACTCAAGTCCAACAAATATTTTGGCTTCCACTAAGATAGAGGGCACACGACGAAGGAGTGCCGCCACATGAAAAATGAGATAGGAACCTGATTTAGTGAGGATATTTGAAAGAATACGTCAACTAAGGATTGAATCCCCAACCTCGGGATCCAATGTCCACACAGACCAAGAACGACGACAACCTCCCCACTGCAGGGGTGGCCCGGCGGGTGATGACTCGGCTAATGCAAGAAAGGCTCTCGCTCGAGCAGCTAGGGGAAACCACGCGCAAGCCCCTATTCAAGTTTACAATATTAGTTTGAAACAAGGGATGAGATTTCATTTAGCCAACAGGACTTGGACCCAGTGAGGAATTAAAACAACGACGCCCTGGTCATCTCTGCCACGATCTCTAACTTTTGGATCAAAAAAATTTTAGTGGATAGTGGGAGTTCGGCGGACATTATATTCCACGACGCATATGTCCAATTAGGGATTGACAATGCTCAACTTCTGAAGGTGAACGCCCCACTCACAGATTTTAGCGGAAAAATAATCAAACCAGTAGGGGATGTAATGTTAACAATGTCTCCCGGCTCTTATCCAAAGAGGTCCACCAAATTGGTGAAGTTCCTCATGGTGAAGGCTCTATCTGCCTACAATGTTATCTTGGGGAGACCGAGCTTAAACCTCTTTAGAGCGATAGCATATACTTTCCACCTGAAACTTAAATTCGCCATCCCTAACGGCATGGGAGAAACCATGGGGGACGAGAGAATGGCCAAGGAATGCTACGTGAGTACCCTTAAAAGATCGCGTGAGAAACTGAATGAAGCAGCCGATGAGAAAACAAAGAGAAAGATGACTGATGGAAGACATGAGATGAGAGACACCGCGGAAGAGCACGTAGGAACAACCTATGGGGAGAAAAGAGTTGAAGCCAGAGTTGAAGGTGATCCACGGCGAGAAGACGATGAAGATAGACACGGCGATGTGTCACAAAGAGAATTTAACTCAATTTTTGATAAAAAATGAGGAAGTGTTTGCATGGAGCATGACGGATTTTTATGGGATCTCACCTAACGTTATCACTCACCAGCTCAATGTAAAATCCCGAAGCAAAACCTATAAAGCAAAAATAGAAAAAGGATATTCGAGCTGGAGAGAAGTCAAGCGATAAGAGCAAAAATGGATAAGCTGCTTAAGGCCGAACACATATGCCCGGTGCAATACCCCGAGTGGCTGGCTAATGTTGTCTTGGTTCCGAAGCCAAACGAAAAATATCGCATCTGTATTGACTTCACAGATCTGAGCAAGGCATGTCTAAAGGATCCCTTCCCCCTCCCACGTATTGACCTCTTGGTTGACTCCACCTCCAGATGTGAAATGTTGAGCTTCCTAGACGCATATCAAGGCTACAATCAAATTCCTTTGGCCTCTGAAGGTCAAGAGAAAACAAGTTTTGTCACGGACCAAGGGATCTTCTATTACAAGGAGCTGGCGATCAAATAATTCTTCACATCAGTTAGTAATCACCAAGCAAACGGACAGATGGAGGTCACCAATCGGATAAACCAAATTGGTTGAAACATGGAGGTCTACATAGATGACATGTTGGTTAAGAGTGTGAAAGAACAGGATCAAATCAAGGATCTAGAAGAGTGCTTCCAAATATTGAAAGCTTTTGGCAATGAAGTTTAATCCCGCTAAGTGTACCTTTGGAGTGGGGGTGGGGAATTTCTAGGGTACATGATCTCCAAGAGCGGAATAGAAGCAAACCCCGACAAAATTAGCACTGTCATGAACATGCCCCCACCAAAGTCGGTCGAAGAGGTACAAAAACTCGTGGAAAATTGGCATCCTTGAATAGATTCATTTCACAATCTACGAATAAAGGCCTACATTTCTTCAAGATCCTTCGCGGCGCGAAAAAGTTTGGGTGATGCTAATCCATCCAAGAAGCATTTGACGAGCTGAAGAAGTATTTATCTTCCCCGCCTTTATTGACGAAACCTAAAATAGGATAAACCTTCTACCTTTACTTGGCGATTTTAGAAAATGTTGTTAGCTCAGTTTTGGTACGAAAGGAAAACAAAGGGCACCACCTGGTGTACTAAGTTAGCAGGATGTTGCAGGGGGCTGAATCCAGGTACTCCTAAATTCAAAACTAGCATTCTCTTTAATCACTGCAGCTAGAAAGTTGAGGCCGTATTTTCAGGTGCACCTAGTGGTTGTGTCGACAAATCATCCTTTGAAGCAAGTGTTGTCGAGTTCGGAGCTCTCTGGGACAATGGTCAAGTGGGCAGTAGAGTTAAGTGAGTTTAGCGTCGAGTTTCACCCCAGGCCAGTCATTAAAGCACAAGTGCTAGCCGATTTCACCGTCGAGTTGGCGTACAACGCGGCAAGTATTTCTACGCTTTCCTGGAGTATGCACATCAATAGATCATCCACATCGGCGGGAAGTAGGGATGGAATAGTTCTAGAGAGCCCTAAAGGAGATGAATTTGAGTATGCTATAAAATTAGAATACCCTCGTCGAATATAAGGCATTTTTAGAAGGACGTAAGTTAGCTTTGGACGCTGGGGCGAAAAAGATTATCATTTATAGTGATTCACAACTGGTGGTTAACTAGATCCAGGGATCCTTTGAGACACGAGATGAAAAAATGGCCAAGTATTCCCTGAAAGCGAAAAATCTATTTGAGAAGTTCGAAGAAGCCTTTGTTGTTCAGGTGTTGAGAACAGATAATGCTGTAGCCGACCAACTAGCCAAGTTAACAAGCTCGATGGCAGCCATCCGAAGCAGAAGAATCACTTTTCTCTCGTCGCAAAGAGCCGTGATACAGGAGCAAGAGGAGATTATGTGCGTGGACCCAACACCTCTGAGTTGGAAAGAACAGATCGTCAGATTCCTAACTGATGGAACTATACTGGAGGACCAAAAAGAGGTAAATGCCTTGAAAGGAAAAGCATCCCGCTTCATTATGATAGATGGAGACATATACAAACGTGGTTTCTCGCTGCCCCTCCTAAAGTGCCTGACTCCTGAAGAGGAAAATTATGTCCTAAGAGAGATACATGAGGGAATTTGCGAAAACCAACTTGGACGAAAGGCCTTAGCGGGAAAAGCCCTCAGGCATGGATTCTTTTGGCCAACGATGATCTCCGACGCACATGAGTTGCTAAGGCGATGCCGTTCATGCCAAGAACATGCAAACATTAATCACCAGCCGACAGCGCTAATGCAACCCCTTGAAAGTCCCTGCCCTTTTGATCAGAGGGGTTTGGACCTAGTTGTCTCTTTTCCACAAGCTGCAGGACTAAAAAAGTTCTTGGTTGCGGTGGACTATTTTACAAAGTGGGTAGAGGCCAAGCCGTTAGCCAAGATATCGGAGAAAGGTCAAGTTCCTAAGGAAGAACATCATATGACGTTTTAGATCCCCGGTGCCATAATATACGACAATGGGACTACGTTTTCGGGGAATAAACTTAAGGACTGGTACAAGGAGCTGGCGATCAAATAATTATTCACATCAGTTAGTAATCACCAAGCAAACGGACAGATGGAGGTCACCAATCGGATAATCCTTTAACATTTGGATACTCGATTGGGAACCGAAAAGGGAACATGGGTGAGTGAGCTCCCTAGAGTTTTATGGGCATATCGAACGACACCAAGAACTCCTATGGGAGAATTCCCGTTTAACCTATCTTATGGGACAAATGTTGTAGAGCTGGCAGGAATAGGAGAACTTTGTTGGCGAGTGAAAAATTACAACCCTGACTACAACGAGCAAGGGTTGAGGATGAACGTAAACTTTTTCGAAGAGGGCAGAGAAAACGCCACAATCCGGGCCACTATGTATAGAACCAATGCGAGAGTCAAGCCGAGAAGTTTTCAAGTGGGATATCTGGTGATGCAAAAAGCCGAAGCTTCGGGCCCCATTGGGAAGTTGGATGCAAAGTGGGACATCCCTCGCACGTGGAACATCGCAAATCTCAAGAAGTATTACTGTTAAGTTCTCTGGGTATGTAAAGTTCACTTTTTGAATGTTTTGTAATAGGGAGCAAAGTAGAAGTGTAGCGTTTTGTCCCTCGCCATCGACCTCTTGTGAAACTCTTGTAATTTACGCTTAAGTAATGAAGTTAATTTTCCCGCTGTAGTTCAAAATTTCTTTGATAAGGGGGATCTATGAATTTTCGAGAGGCCCCCTTGAGGTACCAATTGCCCCGGGACCTCTAACAAAAAATCCACTAAGATCAACCCCCAGCGACGTTATCCTCGGAGAATTTTGCCTCCCTAAATGAAGTTGGCAAAGATCCAACTCCGGGACGCGAGCGAAATCATCCCTTGAGGCAACATCCAATCAAAATACATTGCGTAAAAAAAGCAAACTCATCCTAGAAAGATACAACGCGAGTGACATAAAAGCCGATTAAGTAAAATACTACAAAATCATGAGTTAGAACCGCCTACTTACAAAATCGCCCCATATGAGGCGAAGCGGTCATCCTAAATAATATGCGTTGATTACATGGAGAGTCAAATTCATACTAAACAAAATAATCCGATTACATTCCGAGATTAAATCCTAAGTAACAAACGAAAAACTACGAAACTTTTAAACTTGGGGGGCTCAACCGTCGGCAACTTCCACCACCTCCTCTTCACCCTCCGACACCTCAGGATCGAGGAGCCCATTGTCTTCTTCAACAATCCGGCCATTCTTGCGAAGGGTCCAACGAAGGACACGGCGACACCTTCGAATTGCATCATCATAAATAAGAGTTGCCTTGTCAGTTAAGATCGTATCGAACGTTTCTTGGACAGCTTAATCCCATGCCTCATTGGAAGGAATCCTCATTATGAGTTTTCCATCTTGAATCTCTTCAAGACATTCTCAATGTACAAGGATTGAGTTAATCCTAACATCCTTTTGGATCTATCCTTGTAGA
>NC_026157.1:3528383-3528895 GCF_000512975.1 Sesamum indicum
CTATTTTCTTGATAGGTATGCATCTGTTCAAATATTTAGGGTAATAGTGTCTCATACATTTTTCTCGCTTTATTTCTCATGCGGCAAAATAATTTGACTAAATATTTCTTTTTCAATAAAATTGCGATTTTACATACTTGAGATTGTGATAACGCCACAGTCTCGACTTTCACACCGTTCTGCAATACCACCAAACTCGTAAAGTCCTAACTATTGCTAAGAAAAGATGCATAAAAGATGTAGGGGGAGAAAGATTCGAATGGTCCTCTATTTATGTCCTAAAATCGTTTTGGTCCTTTAACTTTGACAATACAAGTTTTAGTCCTGTATCTTTTTTTTTTGCTTAGATTCGGTCCTTCAGCCAATTTTATGGCCATTTTGCCCTTGTTTAGTAATAAAGCCTAGTAGTCCATTTTAATGCTCTAAAAATGGCCCAATATACTTCCAAAATAAATTAAGACCCCATAACTTCGTATCTTGCTTTAACCGCTCTGTTTTCAGGTATTCCAAGC
>NC_026157.1:3528946-3529599 GCF_000512975.1 Sesamum indicum
CATATAAATTTTTTAATTTAAATCGAGTTAGATCAAACATAAATCAATTACACAGTAAATATAATACATTTGTCATGGAATTGATGTGCAATTTAAGGGAAGTGATCCATTACACGTTAAATATATCATATTTATTGTATTTTGATCGAACCTGATTTAAATAAAGTTTTTTTTACTGTACATATATACAAATTTGAGCTATAAAATGTGAACAAATCACCAATCTATGAATCTGATTTCCTATATTTGTAGTGGCAGTAACTACTAGTTGACAACTTACAAATTTAGGGAATCAAGTGAGAAAAAAAAATTCTAAACTGGTCATTTTGTTCCCAATTATAATATTGTCAGAAGGATCAATTTAAGACAAAATTCAAGTTTAGGGATGTTAAATCAAGAAATGAACTTGAGAAACTAAAACGATTCTAAATGAAAACATAATGAATCAACTATAATATTTAATTCTAATAAAGAAGAAAAATATATGATACTTCTAATTCCTCTAAAGTACTTAAAAGATGAATGATATATCTAATAAATAGCATAATATTTCAACATGCTTAATTTGCTAGGAAAGATCATAAATATTTATATAAAAAAAAAACAATTACTAGGGCACTTTAAAATTTAAATGAATAGCATATGAGTAACAT
>NC_026157.1:3529785-3530251 GCF_000512975.1 Sesamum indicum
ATAAGTATCCTCAATTTTATTAAATTAAACGTATTGTTGAAAAATTTAAATCAAGTGATTTACGACTAATTACTTTTATTTCAATATTAATATTAGATTAATATTTTTAGATTATAAATTTTTCCATAATATAATGGATGTATCATTTCGAGAATTCTAATAATTGTAACTTATGATTAAATATAAAATAGTGAGAATGTTTTGAGTGTTTATTTCTATTGTAAGAAAACATTCGTACCTTTTACGTGGTACGCTTCATATTGTGCTCTTTTTGAGTTATATTGTTAATCTTTTATTAAATGAAACTTATTACTAAAACAATCCAAAATAAAAAATTTTGACTTATTATTTTTATTTTACTATTGAGTTTGTTAATATTATTATTTTCTTTTTAATTTGTTGTTGATGATTGTATACTACAAAAGTTCTATTTTCTTTTATTTATTTTTGATTGGCAGTGTTTTTT
>NC_026157.1:3540251-3541961 GCF_000512975.1 Sesamum indicum
ACTCGCTGGAACTGTTTCTAGCCTCGAGCAGTTGGTTCAGCGTTCTTGCATCACTTCTCTATGAATAAAAAAGTTTCAAAAACGGCTGCATTTCTATTTACCATCCGCCAAATTGAGGGTGAGACTCTGAGAGACCACATGCAAAGGTTCGTGGACGTAGTGCGTGAGTTTCCCCATGTTAATCATGAGTTATTGGCCAGTATTGTCCAACAAAACCTGCTACCAGGAAGATTCAAGGAATCCATAGCCGGCAATCCCCCTAGAACTATGGAGGATTTACTCATGCGCTCCCATAAATCCATCCACATTGAGGAGTCGAACGCACTAAGATAGAGGGCACACGACGAAGGAGTGCCACCACATGAAAAATGAGATAGGAAACCTGATTCAGTGAAGATACTTGAAAGAATACGTCAACCAAGGATTGAACCCCCAACCTCGGGATCCAATGTCCACACAGACCAAGAACGACGACAACCTCCCCACCGCAGGGGTTATCGCCGTAATTTTAATGGTTCGCTCACTACACCCCCTTGAACGCTTCCAGAGGGGAGATATTAGTCGTAGCTGAGCAGCAATGGTTAATCAATTAATGGCCATGGAAAATGAAAGACAAGCTTACGAGACTCAAGTCCAACAAATATTGTGGCTTCCACTAAGATAGAGGGCACACGACGAAGGAGTGCCACCACATGAAAAATGAGATAGGAAACCTGATTCAGTGAAGATACTTGAAAGAATACGTCAACCAACAATTAGGGATTGACAACGCTCAACTTCTAAAGGTGAACGCCCCACTCACAGATTTTAGCGGGAAAATAATCAAACCATTAGGGGATGTAATGCAAACAATGTCTCCCGGCTCTTATCCAAAGAGGTCCACCAAATTGGTGAAGTTCCTCATGGTGAAGGCTCTATCTGCCTACAATGTTATCTTGGGGAGACCGAGCTTAAACCACTTTAGAGCAATAGCATATACTTTCCACCTGAAACTTAAATTCGCCATCCCTAACGGCATGGGAGAAACCATGGGGGACGAGAGAATGGCCAAGGAATGCTACGTGAGTACCCTTAAAAGATCGCGTGAGAAACTGAATGAAGCGGCCGATGAGAAACAAAGAGAAAGATGACTGATGGAAGACATGAGATGAGAGACACCGCGGAAGAGCACGTAGGAACAACCTATGGGGAGAAAAGAGTTATTGGTGAAGTTCCTCATGGTGAAGGCTCTATCTGCCTACAATGTTATCTTGGGGAGACCGAGCTTAAACCACTTTAGAGCAATAGCATATACTTTCCACCTGAAACTTAAATTCGCCATCCCTAACGGCATGGGAGAAACCATGGGGGACGAGAGAATGGCCAAGGAATGCTACGTGAGTACCCTTAAAAGATCGCGTGAGAAACTGAATGAAGCGGCATGAGAAACAAAGAGAAAGATGACTGATGGAAGACATGAGATGAGAGACACCGCGGAAGAGCACGTAGGAACAACCTATGGGGAGAAAAGAGTTGAAGCCTTGGAAGAGTTGAAAGGTGATCCACGGCGAGAAGACGATGAAGATAGACACGGCGATGTGTCACAAAGAGAATTTAACTCAATTTTTGATAAAAAATGAGGAAGTGTTTGCATGGAGCATGACGGATTTTTATGGGATCCCACCTAACGTTATCACTCACCAGCTCAATGTAAATCCCGAAGCAAAACCT
>NC_026157.1:3542200-3544708 GCF_000512975.1 Sesamum indicum
ACCTCTTGGTTGACTCCACCTCCAGATGTGAAATGTTGAGCTTCCTAGACGCGTATCAAGGCTACAATCAAATTCCTTTGGCCTCTGAAGGTCAAGAGAAAACAAGTTTTGTCACGGACCAAGGGATCTTCTGTTACAATATCATGTCATTCGGCCTGAAAAATGCAGAGCCAACATATCAACCATTTGTCAACTACATGTTCAAAAACCAAATTGGTTGAAACATGAAGGTCTACATAGATGTACCCCGAGTGGCTGGCTAATGTTGTCTTGGTTCCGAAGCCAAACGAAAAATAGCGCCTCTGTATTGACTTCACAGATCTGAGCAAGGCATGTCTAAAGGATCCCTTCCCCCTCCCACGTATTGACCACTTGGTTGACTCCACCTCCAGATGTGAAATGTTGAGCTTCCTAGACGCGTATCAAGGCTACAATCAAATTCCTTTGGCCTCTGAAGGTCAAGAGAAAACAAGTTTTGTCACGGACCAAGGGATCTTCTGTTACAATATCATGTCATTCGGCCTGAAAAATGCAGAGACAACATATCAACCATTTGTCAACTACATGTTCAAAAACCAAATTGGTTGAAACATGAAGGTCTACATAGATGACATGTTGGTTAAGAGTGTGAAAGAACAAGTTTAGCGTCGAGTTTCACCCCAGGCCAGTCATTAAAGCACAAGTGCTAGCCGATTTCACCGTCGAGTTGGCGTACAACGCGTCATGTATTTTTACGCTTTCCAGGAGTCTGCACATCAATAGATCATCCACATCGGCGGGAAGTAGGGATGGAATAGTTCTAGAGAGCCCTAAAGGAGACGAATTTGAGTATGCTATAAAATTAGAATACCCCTCGTCGAACAATGAAGCAGAATATAAGGCATTTTTAGAAGGACGTAAGTTAGCTTTGGACGCTGGGGCGAAAAAGATTATCATCTATAGTGATTCACAACTGGTGGTTAACTAGATCCAGGGATCCTTTGAGACACGAGATGAAAAAATGGCCAAGTATTCCCTGAAAGCGAAAAATCTATTTGAGAAGTTCGAAGAAGCCTTTGTTGTTCAGGTGTTGAGAACAGATAATGTCGTAGCCGACCAACTAGCCAAGTTAACATGCTCGATGGCAGCCATCCGAAGCAGAAGAATCACTTTTCTCTCGTCGCAAAGAGCCGTTATACAGGAGCAAGAGGAGATTATATGCGTGGACCCAACACCTCCGAGTTGGAAAGAAGAGATCGTCAGATTCCTAACTGATGGAACTATACTGGAGGACCAAAAAGAGGCAAATGCCTTCAAAGGAAAAGCATCCCGCTTCATTATGATAGATGGAGACATATACAAACGTGGTTTCTCGCTGCCCCTCCTAAAGTGCACTGATGGAACTGGAGGACCAAAAAGAGGCAAATGCCTTCAAAGGAAAAGCATCCCGCTTCATTATGATAGATGGAGACATATACAAACGAAACGTCTCGCTGCCCCTCCTAAAGTGCCTGACTCATGAAGAGAAAAATTATGTCCTAAGAGAGATACATGAGGGAATTTGCGAAAACCACCTTGGAGGAAAGGCCTTAGCGGGAAAAGCCCTTAGGCATGGATTCTTTTGGCCAACGATGCTCTCCGACGCACATGAGTTGGTAAGGCGATGCCGGTCATGCCAAGAACACGCAAACATTAATCACCAGCCGACAGCGCTAATGCAACCCCTTGAAAGTCCCTGCCCTTTTGATCAGAGGGGTTTGGACCTAGTAGCGTCTTTTCTGCAAGCCGCAGGACAAAGAAAGTTCTTGGTTGCGGTGGACTATTTTACAAAGTGGGTAGAGGCCAAGCCGTTAGCCAAGATATTCGAGAAAGATCAAGTTCCTATGGAAGAACATCATATGCCATTTTAGATCCCCGGTGCCATAATATCCGATAATGGGACTCAGTTTTTGGGGAATAAACTTAAGGACTGGTACAAGGAGCTGGCGATCAAATAAATCTTCACATCAGTTAGTAATCACCAAGCAAACGGACAGATGGAGGTCACCAATCGGATAATCCTTTAACACTTGGAGACTCGATTGGGAACCGAAAAGGGGGCATGGGTGGGTGAGCTCCCTAGCATTTTATGGGCATATCGAACGACACCAAGAACTCCTACGGGAGAATTCCTGTTTAACCTATCTTATGGGACAAATGTCGTAGTGCTCGCAGAAATAGGACAACTTTGTTGGCGAGTGAAAAATTACAACCCAAACTACAACGAGCAAGAGTTGAGGATGAGCGTAAACTTTTTCGAAGAGGGCAGAGAAAAACGCCATAATACGGGACACTATGTATAGAACCAATGCGAGAGTCAAGCCGACAAGTTTTCAAGTGGGAGATCTGGTGATGCGAAAAGCCTAAGCTTCGGGCCCTATTGGGAAGTTAGATGCAAAGGGGACATCCCTCGCACGTGGAACATCGCAAATCACAAGAAGTATTACTGTTAAGTTCTCTGGGTACGTAAAGTTCACTTTTTGAATGTTT
>NC_026157.1:3545757-3547742 GCF_000512975.1 Sesamum indicum
GGGGGACTGCACCCCCCTACCTGAGGCGCCGCCTCAAACCGACGGGTGCCCCCCCCCACCTTCGTCGTGCCCCACCTTCCGTTGGGTGTGCCGTCGTCTGTCTGCAATCTAACTCACGGCCATTTTCACATTCACCCTCCCCACTCCACATTTCAATCAAAGAAGCAAAATACAAAGCAAGAACACCAAATAAAGAAGAAACAAAATTTAACTAAGGAAGAGAGTTAGCTTTGCTAGCCATTGTGGAGAAAATGGGGTTGGGAGTTTGAAATGCAAATGAAAGGAGAAAAATATAAGTGAGTAAGTGGAAGACAAATATGGGGCACATATTAAACAAATTCAACCCACCGCACCGTATAACTTCCAACGCTACTATAAATACCAAAAATTTTAATTTTTTAAGGCAACCACTATTTATTGTAAGTGATCATTTTTCTTACTAAAAGACCTTCCTAAAAAATCATGTTTCACCTGGTGCATAATTGTGCCGTAGGTAAAATTTTTAAGTTTATCCATTCGTAAAAATCTCGACCACATATATATATATATATATATATTAATGATTACATAACTGAATTAATATTGTGGGATACTAATGTTTAATTCACGTGATATATATTTACAATTATTATAAAATTTTACTCCTTATTATTAAAATATATTAGTTTTCAGCTTCTCATTAAGTAAACAAATAACCCAAAAATTAAAACATAACAAAATCAGTCAATTAAGTAAAAAGTATAATGCGAAGTAACTATTTTGCCCTTGGAAGATACATTACAAGGAATTATCCCCATCACAATGTATCACGAGGACTGTTCTTGTGCATATAAATTTTTTAATTTAAATCGAGTTAGATCAAACATAAATCAATTACACAGTAAATATAATACATTTGTCATGGAATTGATGTGCAATTTAAGGGAAGTGATCCATTACACGTTAAATATATCATATTTATTGTATTTTGATCGAACCTGATTTAAATAAAGTTTTTTTTACTGTACATATATACAAATTTGAGCTATAAAATGTGAACAAATCACCAATCTATGAATCTGATTTCCTATATTTGTAGTGACACTAACTACTAGTTGACAACTTACAAATTTAGGGACTAAAGTGAGAAAAAAAAATTCTAAACTGGTCATTTTATTCCCAATTATAATATTGTCAGAAGGATCAATTTAAGACAAAATTCAAGTTTAGGGATGTTAACATCATGAAATGAACGTGAGAAACTAAAACGATTCTAAACGAAAACATAATGATTCTAAACGATTCTTTAATTCTAAAAAAACAATTACTAGGGCACATTAAAATTTATTCCTCTAAAGTACTTAAAAGATGAATGATATATCTAACTAAATAGCATAATATTTCAACATGCTTAATTTTCTAGGAAAGATCATAAATATTTATATAAAAAAAAAACAATTACTAGGGCACATTAAAATTTAAATGAATAGCATATGAGTAACATGTAAATACTAATCCAAACTTCAAAAAAATAAAAATATAACATTGAATAAGTATCCTCAATTTTATTAAATTAAACGTATTGTTGAAAAATTTAAATCAAGTGATTTACGACTAATTACTTTTATTTCAATATTAATATTAGATTAATATTTTTAGATTATAAATTTTTCCATAATATAATGGATGTATCATTTCGAGAATTCTAATAATTGTAACTTATGATTAAATATAAAATAGTGAGAATGTTTTGAGTGTTTATTTCTATTGTAAGAAAACATTCGTACCTTTAACGGGATACACTTTCATATTGTGCTCTTTTTGAGTTATATTGTTAATCTTTTATTAAATGAAATTTATTACTAAAACAATCCAAAATAAAAAATTTTGACTAATTATTTTTATTTTACTATTGAGTTTGTTAATATTATTATTTTCTTTTTAGTTTGTTGTTGATGATTGTATACTACAAAAGTTCTATTTTCTTTTATTTATTTTTGATTGGC
>NC_026157.1:3548830-3550872 GCF_000512975.1 Sesamum indicum
GTTTCAAAGTCGATTACTTTTATAAAATTAAAATTCAACAAAAAAAACTTCACTTAAAGTCCAAAACATATGACTTGTCATGCATTTATCCAAAAACAATTAAATGAATTCATCTATTGCTAATCAAAATATTTTGCTAATTTTTCTTCATTATTGTAAGTTCAAGCTGATTTTGAAAAAATGAGTTTATTATAAAACACTTGACAAGAAAAACAAATCTTTGAGTAAAATATAAAAGCTGCTTTTGAGAACATTAATTGATAACAGAAGAATAGTTGACAAGGAAACCAATTTCCAGTAATATTTAAAGGTTATTCAAACACAATTTAAGTTAGCAAAACTCTGTGTACCTCAAAAACCATTTACCGACTCATGAAATTATATAGTACTCACAAAATATTTACCAAGTCCTCTTGAAAAACAGATTTTAAATTGGCATCTAGACAACAGTTAGACATTTTAGTATAGCATTTAATTTTCAAAGTTCACAAATAAAATAATTCATGATCGAATGATATAGATTTTTCAACGCATTTTTCTATGATACGCCTGCAAAAACAAGAGGTTAATAACATGAACCAACATGAATTTTGTAAATTCATACAAGAATTTCAAATGCATTACGAACAAAAAATTTTAAGGCAAGCGCATGAAAAGAGAACCCAACACAATAAATGAACCAAGAATAAATTTACGAAAAAAGAGGAGGGTTTACTCTCCAATTTAGGTCTCAACTCTAACCTCGCACCCTTCACATTTTGAGCAGCCTCAAAACCCATAATTATTTTCTTTCCAAACGAGAATGGTGATTTTGTGACTTTTCAAAGAAATTAGAGCAATACAATTGGGTTTGAATTATACAAGTAAAATCAATGGTTCAACCACCTTGATTTCAAAATATGGAAGAAAAACTGACAAAGAAGAATTAATAGGGGCACTGATTACTTTTGAGTTAGAAACCAGAAAAGAGGAATATGAAGATAGGTAGGCTACCATTAGGTTCTAAAATGTCGTCAAATAGCATACTTTAGCAGCCAACATATGTTTTCAACTGAGCATTTAAATCCTACTTAACCTTTTGATTCCCGCACAATATTTATCGATATGAGGTTATCTACTTCGCACATGGCAAATCAAATTCAAACTCTGGCCCTAGCTCTTGTAAAAGATAAGTATGAATCACACATACCAACTGACATGCTTCACTTGTAGAATCAAATAAATGCATATTATGCATATTACTGAAAAATGATTTACGACCAGTAACAATAAAACTCGCATATAAAAGAATTCGTGCTAGATTACCAGTAACAACAGTACTTCTTGAAGAGATTATAAATAGTATGACATCTATTCTTTGCATTAAGATAGAATCATGAAGGCACAAAAGAAAACAACACAAATACATAATTGCGACATGCTCTAATTTAAAATTTAAAGGCATAAAATAGATACCGCATAAACAAGATACTTTTCTATATGGCACTTGAGAGAAAATATTCTGTCTGTCCATTAATTGGTCTAGGAAGTTAAAATATCACTGTCCTAAGGGAATATTATAATACTTGAAGTCAAGTTAAGATAAGAGCAAGGGAGAGTGGATGATGGCACTTAGCTTTCAGCGGAGTACATATAAGAGTAAAATACTTAGGTAAGTTTCATCACAGTCCCAAGAGAATATTAAGATAGTTAAAGTCAAGTTCAAATAAGAGTAAGAGAGAATGGACGGATGACACTTAGCCATCAGTGGATCACATATATGCAATAAGAGGTGAAGTAGGCAAATTGATCAGTAAACATACTTACTGCTCCTTAAGTAGACACAGATTCACTAATCAAAGTGAAGATATACATGGCTTTCCATTACCTTCAAGCAGTAGTCTTACTCTAGATTGTGCAATTGACAACATCAGCATCTCCAACGTTTGGGTCAAGTTTCGTCAAATTCTGAAAACGTTCAAAATTTAGCTGTTTTGCACGATTTTATTAAAGCAAGTTTGTTTCGCTTTTACACTAACTTGTAGTTATTATTACGCTTAGCA
>NC_026157.1:3551767-3553617 GCF_000512975.1 Sesamum indicum
AAAAACAACCATACCAAAAGGGAAGAGGCCTCAGAACCTCCAATGATGGGAGCCGTCTTGGCTATTCTCCTCGCAAGTTCTGAACCAACAAAACTATCTTCACCGGCATCCTTGCATTTAAGTCCCGCACCTTTGTCCCCCGCAATAGTAATCCACGGCGTACTAGAGAACCCATGTAGTAGCATTAATAAAGAATAATGGTATAGTACAACATGTGGTCATCAAATGGTTTATCCCTCAACCCAAGGGGTACGCCATAATCTATACAATGCTCGTGTACTGACTGACGAAGCTAAATCAACTTTAAGAATCCTCTGACTGATATCATCGACAATTAGGATACTCAAAGTGGCCGGTGTCCGCTCAGTGTGTTAAAATCTCCTCAAGTTCCTCTCCCTCCAAATGTGGTAGACACACGATCCAAGTAGTGTACGGTAAGCGCTATTAATAATATGCTTACCCCTCCATTTCCTCATCGCCCATTCAATATCTGTTGTCCAATCCCTGTTAGGCCAGTGAAAGCGAGTCCGTCTGCGAATCTCAAGAAGACACTGACGACTAAATTTGCATCGGAAGAATAAGTGTGAATGAGATTCCGTAGTTTTCTCATCGCACAATATACACGCCCCCAGGTGAGAAATCCATGATTTGTCCGTTTTGGCATTTTACAACGGATAATAAAATTTGCACTGGGCTGGGCCGGTCACTCTTTGTTGGGCTTTAATGGATAAGTTTTTTGATCTTATTTGCCACATACATTTAGTTCTATAAATATAAATAGTTAATTACATTAATTTTTATTAATTATTATTTGTCATCATTAGTTTTTATTTTTTTTAATCCATCCATTTATGTTAAATTTCGAATTATTTTTTTATTATAAATCTTTCAAAATTTACATCTTTATGTTAAATTTCGAATTATTTTTTTATTATAAATCTTTCAAAATTTACATCAATTAGGTTTTATAATTTAAGTAACTTAATATAAAACCTTTCTCAGTTTTTAAAACTCGTTTTGTCCATCAATTAATAGATACCATATAATTTTTTTTATTTTATTATACTTATCATTATTTCATCATATTTTTCTTTTTTTATATACATACATACTTATTATTGATTTTGTTTAAGAGGTCATGCAACAAAAACTACAGTGTTTAGTATCAATTATAAAAAAATTATTATTTTTAAATTAATAAATTTACAAATTCTTTAAATTATAAATAAAAATTATATCTGTTCAAACGTTATTGACTCAATTAAAAGTTTAATTCATTTAAATAAATAATTCAGTCAGCGGAGGAAGGCGGCTGCCTAAAATTTTGACGACTGATGCCACCGTTCAAATAGAATGAACAAATTTTGTTTTTCTATATTTTGTCCATCAATTAACGCTATAATATTTTTTTATTTCATTATATTTATGTTTATATCAAAAAAAATTTTATGTACGTACATATTAATTATTGATTTTATTTGAGAGGTCATGCGACAAAAACTTGTTTAATATCAATTATAAAAAGAATATTATTCTTAAATTAATGAATTTATAAATTCTTTAAATTATAAAAATTATATTTATCTATTCAAATGTTATTGACTCAAATAAAAGTTGGATTCATTTATGAATAATTTTATTGAGTGAAGTGATCATAATCATATAAATATGATTAAGTTGGTATTTATAATTTCATATAATTAATAATAATTTATGCTATATATATGTGTCTTTATCCAATTTATTTATTTTTAAGCATTATTTGGCTTATAATTTACTTATTGGATACATTTTATTCTTAATATTTTAATTACACATTTCGAATTAATGCATTTTAATTTCATAATGCA
>NC_026157.1:3553681-3576485 GCF_000512975.1 Sesamum indicum
CCCCACTAAAAGGAAGAAGAAACTAAGGTTGGAGACTGGTGGCTGCCGACGGAGAAAGGTAACTGCCTGAAATGTTGAGAACTGATGCCGCCGATGAAATAGAACGACTAAATTTTATTTATTTCTTTAATGTCATCTATTGTTATAATTATTATTAAGTTAAACTACAACGAATTTCTAGAAAGTTATTTTTATAATTATAAATATATTTTATATTTAAAATTATAAATATATTTAAAACCAATGAACGTCTAACAAAAGTACTCATTTATGGATAGCTGTTGTAAAAAGTATTTATTAGATAACAATTTTAACAAATATTCATAATTTTTATTGGATAAATTTTATTCTTAATATTTTAATTACACATTTCGAATTAATGTATTTCAAACTATTATTGCAACTATATTTTTTTTATGAATAACTTTTAAATTTAGAAGAAAATCCCCTGACATATTATCAAGCACCCCTCGATGGGGAAAGCCGCCCACCGTATCGACAATCTCCGCCTGCTCCTCCCACGACAGTACTCCCCTCGGAAGCTCCACCCCAGAAATTGATGATTCAACTGACGCCAGAAGCCTTGTTAGCCCTGATACGCGACGTGTCTACTCAAGCTGCGGCGCAAGTCGTGGCCCAATTTATAGCGCAACAACCTGTGAACCCGCCCCCTCCTTCCCCTCGTAGAAGTCGAGAATTATCCTCGGCTCATGAGGATGAGGAGCAGAGGCGAGAGGAAGTGAACAACAGGATCTCCAAACTTGAAGTCGCACAGACTCAAGATCAGAATCTCCATAATCGAGAATCTTCCGCCCCCCACCACCTAGGGGAGCCGAGGATTCCTACTTGCCGTTAGCTGTGGCACCTCAAAGACGCAGCCTGTTTCCCCCGAGTATTCTGGCCGAAGCGCTCCCAGCAGGTCTCAAAGTGTCGAACTTATAGGAATACGATAGGATAGGAGGCCCACAAGAACACTTGGACAATTTTTATGCCAAGATTGATTGGTACGATCTGAGTGACGTCGCATACTGCAAGGTCTTCCGCACTACGCTCTCAAAACATGCATTAGCCTGGTTCAACCAACTGTTCGTTGGAACTATTTCTAGCCTTGAGTAGTTGGTTCAACATTTCTTGCATCAGTTCTCCATAAACAAAAAAGTTCCAAAAACGGCTGCATTTCTATTTACCATCCGCCAAATGGAGATATTAGTCGTAGCTAAGCAGCAAGGATTAATCAATTAATGGCCATGGAAAATGAAAGACAACCTTGAGAGGTTTGAGCGGAGATGTGTACTTGCAGAGTTTCTAGGACATGATTGTGCGTATTGGCTTTCTTACTTGTTCTATTTTCCATTTCCTATGCCGAAGGCTGTTTGCCTTCGACACTGGACCGGAGTTGCAATGGTAATAATCAAATGACGAAGCGCTTTTAATCCGCAATTTAGATTAGACACTTGCACTCTTGATTCATTTAAAGAACTACATTGTCCTACCAACTTTCGAATAATCAAACTTATTATTTAATTCATTTTTTTCTTTAATAAATTTTAATAATAATAGTAATTTCAACATTTTTTAATGAATTTATTAAGATACTCCTCAAACTTTCTCAATTTAATTTTGGCAGTTTTATGCTTTTAGAACCACTATTCATAATTGATAACCGATTTATTAATAAAAATATTAATTATTTATATCTTTTAAAATATTTTTGCACACTCTGATGTGTGCTGTGCGCTAGTATAAAGAAAAGAAAAGCAAAAGCAGAAACGCATTTTAGTCGAGCGGCCGACACCATTCATTCAAGGACGCAGCATTAACGTCTGGTTGCTATTACTCTTGAGCCAATTTATACAACATTTAAGACCTGCGCATCTCCAAGCATATGACCACGTACTGATAACGGAATTCATATAGGGATAAGTTAAGAAACAAACAAATAATAGGTGAATGCACTTCCCTGACATTAACACTTGCCCTATGTACACTATCCCACCGCCTCCCCTATCAATCATCATCTTAAAATCATGCTGTACAGCAATTGATTATGTACAACTAAAGAATCATGGTGAGAATAGGGCAGATTTACAAATTACCTTTGCCATCATTCCCAACTCCAAGTTACATATAAACAATCTATCTCACCAGCACATTCACCTCCCAAGCTGCATATACAAGTCTCCTAATGCAAGATACAGAGTAGCTGCAGCAGGTGGTCGAGGCAATGAACCATGAAGAATCTCTGTTGCATTTATTGACTGGCTACCGTAAAATCTGGAATTCTCTCTTACTCGAGTTGTGACCACACTCCCTTCTAGAGAGCACCAACAAAAGCACCTGCATTCAGAAAACGAACGACTTTGCTATTAGCATTTGTGAATTACAAAAGTAGCAACGATCAAGTAATACTCTGATTTGTTGGAGATACACTATCCAACTCATTTTCCGATTCAAATTATGGAACCTCCAAATGCCAGTAGGCTCAGAAATATTTCCTACAATCCTCATTTAATTAATCAACCTCAACATTTCATGAAATATATCTATGGTGTACGAGAGTTTCAGCCCTTCCAGTATTCTGAAGTAACAGGCATAAAATACGTGTACATTCACATTTCTGTTCATCCTCCCTCCTTTAAAGAACAAGTTAACAAGAAAGAGACCACTTACCTTATCAAGAAACCAATTTATGAGAATTACTTCAAACCATCTAATTAAAAGGGGAAAAGAATAAAGGAAAATAGACCAGACAGAGAATAACCTTTACTGCAGCTATATGTATAACAAGCAGCAAATCCACTGGGACCAGCCCTAATATCAGCTTCCGCAGTACGTCCTATGATTCCTACTGCAGCACTCAAACCAGCTCCTATCGAGATATGTGCATCACTGCAGAAGGTTTGCACTGCTTCATTTGTTCTCAGTACAATAATGAAGTCAGTCAACTCTCCCCCAGCCTGCAAAAGAATATAAAAGCTAAATTAACACGACATCATATAAAAAGCTCAACAATAAATGAAGCCAGGGATATAAAAACAGCAAAATTGCGAACTTCCCAAAGCTCCACCATTGTCATCAAACAGTATGCATGACTTCCAAAAAAGTAACAGAGAAAACACACATACAACCATGTAAACTCAGATTTGAATTGAAATTATGAAGAAATGACAATCTTTCGAGGACATCCAAACATCATTACATCTTCAACCATAAACCACTAGAACATCAATTTAGCAGTAAATGACATTAAAGAAATATCAAGTAGAAGCACATCAACATGACGTCGTCATTAGCTTCGGAAAAAATCCTTGCAAATTTACTACACCTGAACTCCCCAGCCTACGCCAAAGGTAGAAATGGCAGACGGTGGAGACCATGACCCATCCTCCCTAAGAGCAACCACCAGGCCAGTTCCAATATTATAGGTGGCCACCATTCCAACTTTCGCAACTGTAAGTATAGCCAGACCTTTTGCATCATGCAAAATGGCTTCTGGAATTCTCTTCTTTGGTCTCAAGGAACCAACCTAAAAATTTACAAATGCAGAAGAAATTTAAGCTATATAGTCTATTAGGACAACAACATTGCCAGAGCAATAACATGCTTAGATAAGCGGCCTGTTTCCACATTCTCAAAGTTACTATTCACATAAGATCAATTTTTCACAGTCGGGATTGTTGTTAAAGAGCCTAAGTAGCTAATTCATAGTTCCACCATCCATGAAGAGCTGCTAACTCTTCTTTCCAAATTCGCTAACGATGATCTCTTATGTAGACATTACTTACTTCCCATACATATATATATTATGAACCAGACAATGATTCTTAACCCTTAGTTTTATACTCCGGAAGGGAAAATGACATTAAAGAACCATAGTTTCAACTCTTGCCTACAACTCCATCCCCATTCAAATAGAAGAATGTTCTTAATGATTGGGCCTCTAAATACATATTCCTCAGGCTTGTATCTTAATGATTCAAATAGAAAATGAAATAAGATTAAACTCTGGAATCAAATTCATACCGTAGCATAGCCTCGAATTGTGTTTGTGGCCTTGTAAATCTCATACTCCATTGACTGTCCCCATGGAAAGTTCACCCAGGATCTTAAGGTGCTTAAGTCTGTCAGGTCATGTGTTGGTAGCTGCGCAGCACGACTTACTTGGTCCATTAAGTATGGCTGCACAGACTCAAGGCGGACACAGCATACATCACAAACTCGTTGTGGATCCCCAGTGCGAAAATTTTTGGGCAATAAGCTCCTTCCTTTGGTGCAATCGCTACAAAAGATTCCACCACAAAAACGACAATGATGCCTTGTGCACATGATCGGATGAAACCTCACACTACAAAGCATACAGGAAGAAGCTGCGCTGTCAGGTAACCATTTAGGTGGCTCTGATTCAAGAATTTCCTGGGTGTTACTAAAATTGGCCTCTGTCAAGGTTTGAGCCATCTCCTTCCATGCTTGCTCAATTAGGTGGGTGGATATCCATGAAACTTGTGCAATATCCCCAGAAGCAAGAGCAGTCCCTTTTCCACGCGCTACAAGCAACATCTCCACCACCACATCCCACATGGTCAATTCTTTATCTTCCTCGAAGCATTGACCCCAACCCATATTTTCTCCCGGAATATATCCACCATTTGAGCATACCCCTCTGGTCCATTCTTCATACTATTATCTGTCATTGGTGGAACAGAAACAGGTATCCAAACCAGTTTCTTCGTACAGGGGTGTCTCATAACAAAAGTTTCCTTCTTCACGGTTCATGGAATCTGAATCTCCTTTCTGATTATCATCAGTTGCTATACGTTGAGGCGAAATAGTTCCACAAATACTCGTATTACTTGTTTGCTCATTCAGAACGCAGCTCTTTCTTCCATCTTTTTCAATTAATGAAGAATCAGATCCCTCAGTTCTGGATATTTGTAGAGCCAGTTCTCCATCGGATTCCCGTTGCTGTCTTTTCCACAGGCGTATATGAACAATTGGGATACTGTAGTCCATCTTGATTTGGGGCTCTTTTTTCCCAGTCACGGACCTCGTTTATTATTGGGCCTTTATTCGTTGCTTATGGGCCTCATTCATTATTGGGCCTTTATTCGTTGCTTATGGGCCTAGTAATTTTACTTATTTATTAAAGTTTTCTAATTTTTTTTATGAATGAGAAGCGTGATAAAAAGAAATTCACCTCGTAAGATTTTTATACAAATTTTTAATTTATTTAAAATTATTTATTTTTATATATTTCATAAAAATAAATATAATAAATATTTAAATTACGCGTGTATAGTCTCGCGGGCAGTCATGTGAAAAGTCGCGATTCTTTTGTCGATTTTCGTCGTCATTTACGACCTAATTTAGGAGGGGAGGAAAAAAAATATTCAACATTGAGTTTTGGTTTTCTCCGAGCAATTTTCCATGAAGAAGTGAAGTGGTGAGGTACCATCAGCAGTACATGATTGCTGGTGAGCTACTTATCAAGTTCTTGGAAGCATGTAGAAACGGTAGATGCTTGACCCAACTGCATTCTCTCTCCATCAGGACCGGTCTCACGCATGATGCTCTCATTGCCGCGAAACTGATCGATCGCTACTCGCAGTTAACCCCTCTTCGAACAGCTCGCAAACTGTTCGACGAAACTCCTCAGAGGACTGCGCACATCTGGAACTGCATCCTCAAATGCTATTGTAGAGAGAAACAATATAAAGAAACGTTGTTTCTCTTTTCTCGTCTATTTTCGTCTGAAAAGCCGGATCTTTACACTGTCCCCGTTGTCCTTAAGGCTTGTGCTGGGCTACGAGCGCTTGATTGTGGGAAGATAATTCATGGGTTTGTTAAGAAGAGTCATCAGGTTGGTAGAGACTTGTTTGTTGGGTCGGCTTTAATTGAACTGTATTCAAAATGTGGGAAAATGGATGATGCCTTGCGTGTGTTTGAGGAGTATTCTGCGCCAGATACCGTTTTATGGACTACTATGATTACGGGGTATGATCAGAATGGTGAGCCGATACAGGCGCTTGAGTTTTTTGCTCAAATGGCTATGACAAAAGGGGTTCTTTTCGACCCTATTACTCTTGTCAGTGTAGTATCTGCATGTGCGCAGATGATCAATCTAAGGACGGGGAGGAGCGTCCACGGGTATATGATCAGGGTGGGATTTGATAGAGGCTTATCCTTGTTGAATGCGCTGTTAAATTTATATGGAAAGACAGGTGCTATTACCGCTGCAGCCAAAGTGTTTAAGAAAATGGAAGAGAAAGATGTGATTTCATGGGGTTCTATGATTTCCTGTTATGCTCATCATGGGGGTGCTAGGGAAGCACTGGATCTTTTTGATGAGATGATATCTAGAAGAATTGAACCGAACATTGTAACTCTGATTAGTGCTTTGCAAGCATGTGAAGCTAGTCGTGATTTAGAAATGGGTAGAAGGATACATAAACTTGCTGTAAGGAAGGCATTAGATTTGGATCTCTTGGTTTCCACAGCTCTAATAGACATGTACATGAACTGCTGTTCCCCTGACGAAGCGATTGAGGTATTCGAACGGATGCCTGAGAAAGATGCTGTTTGTTTTTCAGCACTCTTGCATGGATGTGTTCAAAATGGAAGGACAAGCAAATCCATTGGCATTTTCCATGATATGGTGGCCAATGATCTTCAACCTGATGCCTTTGATGTGGTTAAAATTTTGATGGCCTGTTCAGAGTTCGGTGGTCTTCAACAAACTAGTTGCATTCATGGTTTTGTTGCTAAAGCTGGCCTGGGCAATAATTCTTTTGTTGGTGCTTCACTCATAGAATCTTATGCAAAATGTGGTAACTTGGAAGGTTCTATTGCAGTTTTCAGGCGCATAAGCAATAGAGATGTTGTTATCTGGAGCTCTATGTTTGCAGCATATGGGTTTCATGGCAAAGGCCTAGAGGCTCTGGAATTGTTTAAGCAGATGATTAAGCATTCAGATGTTAGGCCAAATGATATATCGTTCCTCTCGATTCTATCTGCGTGCAGTCATTCTGGTCTAGTTAAAGAAGGAATTCAAATATTCAATCTGATGGTGAAGGACTATCAACTACCTCCCAACTCAAAACATTATGCATTAGTAGTCGACCTTCTTGGCCGCATGGGGGAGCTGGACAAGGCCTTGGAATTCACCACTCAACTCCAAGAGCCTGTTGAGGCCAATATATGGGGAGCTTTGCTTGGTGCTTGTCGGATTTATCAAAACATGGAGATAGCAGAGATTGCAGCAAAAAAGCTGCTTGAACTCGATCCCTTCCATGCCGGTCATTACATTTTGTTATCAAACATATACGCTGTTGATGAGAATTGGGCTAATGTAGCTGGTGTTAGAGAATTAGTTAAAGCGAAGCAACTGAAGAAGGCAACGGGACAGAGTGTGATCGAGACAAGAGATGAAGCACGTACTTTCATAGCTAACGATAGATTTCATCAAGATTCTAAGCAGATTCATGAATTAATGATTATGTTAGAAGGGACGATGAGAGTCGAGCGTAACGTTTTCAGTATGGACACTACACTTTATGATGCTAATGAGATATAGTCATTTTCAAGTTGGTTGTGGAGGGCCCAAGATTCGGGTTTCCCAGCAATATGCAGCATGGCCGCGGCGGCCCACGGTTTCGAATGGTGGTATTTCGGTATTCCGGCGGGCGTTCAAAAAACTGACAGTAACTATCGAGGCGTCTCCAAGAAAAGAAAAGAGCAACTCCCAAGGGAACTGCCTTGATGGTAGGAGCATCATTTGTGATGAGCCGCCGTATAAATGCAAGAGAAAAAAGTGGAGATTTTCTCATTTTACGAATGGATAATGATTACTCTATTCACTTGTTACAATTTTCGAAGCAAATCAGACTCTGAGACACTCTAATTTCAATGTGTGTGTGTGTGAGTAGTAATTTATTTAAAAATCATTAAAACAAAAAGTGGCGAGTGACGAGAGACACCCATCCCATATCCTCTAGACTATTACTCTGCTGATCAAATCAAATTTAATCTCTGCATAATGAACACATCTGACATGCATATACAACATATCATGGTAATGTGGATTTAGGGACATGCATGCACCATCTCCTCTCTCATGTCAAAGCTGACAGGTGGTTTCTTCTATATAAGGAAAGATAAAGATTCACCCCAAAGTATTCCCACTTAGGGTAGTTACATACATCAGACCGAATACCGCATCGCTTCCAACTCAAACAACACAAAGAAAAGCGCCCTTCTCCCTTCTTCCCCACAACCCAAAAAGCCAAAAAACCTTGCATTCTTCCCAAGCAATCACTCCACTTATGTATTATTACACTAAATATATATATAGGGATACTGACAATATTCTTATACACACATAAAGAAATAGAGCGGCCGGGCAGCCAATTCTTGGGAGGAAAGAAGCCATGTCGGAAGCCCTTCTGTTCGGCGAAAGAGAAGCTCAAATCTTAGCCGCCAGAGAGATCGGCAAGCTGAACAGTAAGCAAAAGCAGCGATTAGCTGAAAACGGAGTCATTTCTCAGTTGGTTCTCATGCTTCATAGCCAAGATTATGAGTCCATTGAAGCTGCCCTATTTGCTCTGCTCAATCTTGCCTTCGGCAGTGAAAGGTTGGTATGAGTATTTGCATAAACAGAAGTTCACTAAGTGTTGGGAGAATAACTTTGTACTGGAAACTTGCAGGAACAAACGACGTATAGCGAAAGCAGGGGCTGTACCAGCAATACTCAAGATCCTACAATGGGAAAATGTAAATTTGCTCGAACTGGCATTGGCTGCCCTCTTGATCTTGTCTTCTTGCTCGGCAAATAAGCCTGAAATCGCGTCTTCCGGGGCGATTCAGACTCTCTTGGAACTATTGGACTCGCAGTTTCCGATTTGCCAAAGCGTCAGTCATCAGGCGAAGTTTGACATCATATCCACACTGCACAATCTCTCGACTTCCCCACAGATTATCCCATCAATAATGCTTTCAGGGGGCTTGATTATAGTGATTCAATTTATTTACGAGTCTGAGAAATCATCGGAGTTGGTGGAGAAGGCAATGGCTTTGATGGAATCAATCGTTTCTTCATCTCAAGTTGCTTTAAATCAGGTATTGAACCAGTAACTCTCTTGCCGAAAGCGTTTGGTGGGAGACTGGGAACCTTTCGGCTGTGTTTGGTTGAATTCTTTTAGTTAATCTCGATTGTTTTTGGAAAGTGTTTTTACGTAATTAATATGTTGCGTAATAAAGATCGTAAGATATCTTTTTAATTGATATAAATATGTATACATTATGATACTTTTATAATTTTTGAAGCAAAATAGGAGAAAGTGTGAAAAATATTTCAAAAAAGTGGAATATTCTTGTTTCATTTTTTAAAATGTTCCTCACATTTTTCAGAAAATTCCGAAGAATGAAGGCAAACATAGTCGACCTTTACACGTGTTTTTCAACTATACGGTTTTTGATTTTCAGTTAATCATGTAAGAAAGGCATTTAATATTTAATATTTACACTACAGGCCTGTGAAGCCGGCGGTGTGATCCGGATGTTGGTGGAGGCGGTGGAGGAGGGATCGGCCGCATGCCAAGAGCATGCAGCCGGAATTCTGTTGCTGATATGCAAAAGCTGCAGGGAGAGATACAGAGGGATGATTTTGAAGGAAGGGGCAATGCCAGGGCTTCTACAGCTGACCGTTGATGGGACTTGGCGTGCTAGAGACAATGCCAAAGCGTTGCTTTTGTTGCTTAGAGATTGCAACAACGGTGGATCATCGAGGGCCAAGCGCTCGAAGAACGTGGCATTGGAAAAGGTTATGCGAGAGATAGATAGAGGGGAAGGAACTGGAGCTTCTACTCTGATGGTGGAGGAGATGATAGCCAAACTTAGAACATGACATATTCTTTTAGTTATATACATTATGTCTTCTTTTTGTTTTTTAGTGGTGTACAAAAAAGAGGTGGTTTTTTGGCGGAATTAGCGATTGATAGCATTTAATGGTATCACTTTATGTTTTTAAATTATGGTACTACATTATAGTTTCTTGTATTTGTGTCAAGCAATCATTTGTTCAGATCCAGATCAGACATATAAGGTCTTTCACTTGGTACGCAAAGGATAATGTAAGTAGTAGATTTATGATGAGTAATTAATTACCACTTGCTGTGTAAGAAACGGAAACTGACCACACTACTGGACTTATCCAACTTGCATCTAGAATTCGTGCAAGGACCCACCCGTAGGCTATAAACATTGCACACACGAATGTAGCAACTCTAAACTTTCTCTCACCAAGAAAAGATATAACCTACGTTAACTACATTTGGACAAGCAACAAAATACCTTTGTCTCTCCTCAAACTCAGGTTAAAGTGTGCTGCATGATCTTAGGGGAATTCAGAATCAATGCAATTATGATTCCAACAGGACTGTTACATATAGGTAAAAGTATATCAGCTCCATTTACTGTACACATGCCTCCTTTACTGTTGTTCAGCAGAAGCATAATAACCCTTGGGCATGAACAATGTTCAACACCTCGCATTCTCTTTTCAGAGAAATGTGTAATAAGCATGGTATATGAATGATAACGCCACACCCAGCAGAATCATGAACAAGCTATATGTTTGAAGAAGATAGATAATCATTTATTCCACGGCAACACATAAATTCTCACATTTTAGTTCCAGGCTGAAGCAGAGTAGGATTAACTGTTCATGTATAAGTACCACCTGTAGATGATCATCCTTGTCCTTGGGGTGAACTACTAGTGAATATTGATACAAACCAGTCAACAATGTGTACTAAATCTCAAGTAACTTGATTGTCGAGCTTTCACAGAATCCTTTGTTTCATTTCAGGTGGTCATTTAAGAGTTTTATTATACTTGACCATCTCTACAAAAATAGCGGGCATGAAACTCCCTTTATAGAAAGCACTTCACCTGGCTCTTCGGTAGAGACCATAAGCCACAGCAACAGTAGCCACTGCACCCACCACAGCAACAGTGGTGAGGACAAAAACCCCACCTTTAGCCACTGCACCCACCACAGCAACAGTGGTGAGGACATGGCGCTGCTCCCATTGGCCAGTCCAGGACGAGAGTCCTCCCCATTCCTTATTAACTGATTTCTTCTCAACAGTCTCATCTCTGCAGCATGAGAATCCACCACCACCACCACCCTGGCAACAGCTTGACACACTTTCCGTCTTTTCTTCGGTGCCATTCTCTTGAGGTTGCTTTTCATTGTTGTTAACATTAGTTCCATTAGTAAGCTTCATCTCCTCAACTTTTTCAGCTTCTTTAACATTTGCACCCATTTGGCCTCTGTAAATTAACCATCACAAATTTTAGTTCTTGTGAATTGCAGTACTTCAAGAGGACAAAATTTACTTCTCATAATTGCAAACGGAAGTTTCAACTATAGTGTGAATCAGAATCACAGCATAAACTAGTTGTTAATAGCCTATACAGCAAAAGTTTCCAAGAAGAAAGTAGTATCAAATGATGTTTTCAAGTAAAATGAAATACAATTCTACCGCTGTTCGATTTTTGAGTGACATAGATTAATTTATATTATTATGCCATGTTTATGGCAACCTTTGTTTTGGAAAGATGTAATTCAAACTAGATTGCACCTCATTTTCATATACATGTCTGGGGGATTGGATAAAATGATCTTCATTATTGGTAAAGAAACAAAGTTAGTGGCTTCAGACTAGGCTTAGCCTTTGACAATGACAGTCGACACTTCATCCTCAAGCCATGAAGAAGGAAATACAAACCTCCAAATTCGATGAATGATTTCTCCCTTGCCAATTTGTTTATCGAGCAATTCCAGAACATCACTAGGTGCGACATACCCGTACCTGAAAACGTAAAAAGAATCATTGATTAGTCATCATGATAAAGTTATTTTGGGATGTGGATCTACATTAAATAGAATCAAAACTACTAAGATCTTAACAATTAATCCATATCAGAACAAGTCCTGTAGTAGTATCAAAATGAAAGAGCACAATGAAGCATTGTCCTTACCAATTACCAGCAATATTGCCATCAGGACCCGCACTAAAGATTATCACATTGCCTGCATACTTGTGTCCTCCTACATGTGAACAAGCAGTCACAAAGACCTGGTTCTTCAGATCCTTGGATTCAATCTCCTCTTTAAACTTTTGAATCAGAACTGGGCCACAAACACCACATCTCCGGTCTCGGTTGTTATGAGCACAAACAAAGACATATGAACCGATCAACTCCTCCTGAACTCCGGACAGCCAAGGTTTGCCATTAACAAGCACATCCTCAACAAAGCTATCCACATTTGAGTCTTTCAAACCCCTTAATTATACAAAAGAGAAGCCATTAAACAATAAAAATTAGACAAACAAAAACCCAATATACAAATACAACCATAAGTTGAACTCCTTAATGCAACATAAACACTATTAAGAATATATCTTAAATTTTGAAAAGCAGCAGTTGCTCCACGAAGGAAGCAACTCGTAGTTATACGAGAAATATCCATTGGAGCCCCACTGCCCCAGCAGTAGTCAAACTAATTAAGAAACTTAATTTACACAGCATAACATGGGAAATTATAGATCCCAAGCTGTGGTCAGCTGGTGAAAAGTAAAAGCTGAGAGAACACAGGAAGGACTATAGGCCATTTAGACCCTGAGCTGAGGTCAGCGGCATAACTAAGTTTGTCTAACAGTCAATTCAAATCACCCACCAACTTTGGTTCGTACCTGTACATAATCATTTCTGGAAAAATTAGAACATCTCCGTTGGACAACTTCACATCATCACTTCTCTCGCATATGGTCAACCGAGTCTACAAATTCCAAACTCATCAAATTAGAGCTAATAATGTGCTTCAGAAACCACTTAACCAGATCTGCACGTAGGTCAGACCTTATATGTACAGTAGAAAAGCAAACACGAGTCCATGCTTCACTACATAATAAACAAAGTCTACAAATAAAAATGGCCAGATCACCAAGTTAAAGCCATCAAAATTTAATGAAACCGCAAACAACACCATGAAAAAGACTGATCGGCTATATGAGAACATAATATCTAGAAATATAAAAAGCATCATATAAATCCATACTAATGCTACTGAACAATTCCTTCAACTCTTTAATAGAAAGCACATATACCACCGTGAAACTAAAGCACATAGAACAAAGGACTTCATTGCCATAGCATTTGTCTGAAGATTAAGGAAAAAAACTCATCTAGCTGAGCGGCTAAATTGTATCTAGAAAATAGAAGCTGAGAACGCACAATAATACGATCAACTAAGATTAGTGATATGCAAGATACATAATAAACAAAAACATATTGAAATCACGTTTTCACTAATATTGACATTGATCTATTCTTCCGAGTTTGAGAGGACAAAAATCTACATACGAAATTAATCATGTCCACAACAGAAAATGCAAACGCCGAATTACCAAATGCTTCATGATTTTACTGAATACTTTCCTCAAGTGCTAGTCAACGCGGAAAATATAACAAACAAAGAAACGAAATGAGCTAGCGTTTCTTAGTAACTATGGACCTTGAGACTGATATCGTTTTTACGAGCTTTGAGAGCGGAGGCGAGCAGCTTAGGGAGAGGATCGGAGTCGGAATCCTCCACGCGCGAAGGCCACAACTCATGAGACTTGTAGCAGAGGAAGACGTGGCGTTCGTACGGGTCAACGGTTCCGGCGAGGTTGCTTTCGTACATCTCCGCTCGCTCGAATCCGTACTTGGCGTTGTCCTCCGTGGCGGTGGAGAAGCTCTCCGATTCTCCGGCCATGCTGCACCTAGGAGACGATTGAGTCGCTAACGGAGGGAAGCCGCGGGATTTACGTGAGATATTTGGAAGAAATCTTGGGAGAGCTTTTGGAGATTGGAGCAACAGATATATTTGTGTGACTGAGGAGAGAGATCGGGTCGGGTGCCCAATGCGCATCGCCTCAGGTCAGGTTTTTTTCGAAGTAAAATCATGAGAACACGGGGATAAAATTAAAGGTTAATTGCATTTTACTCCCCCAATTCTATTACGTACTTCATTTCTCCCTCTAAGTAAATCAACACGACACTTTACCTTCTTGAACTAAGTAATCGGATAAATTTTATTATAAAATATTGTTTTTTCAGCATTTTTTTCTTAGCTTTTTTTTAGGTAGTTGATAACTTAAGAGTGTTTGGCTAACGTTACTTCATAAAATTTTTAAAAGTTTAAAAAATATTGAATTTCATTTTAAAAATAAATTATTAAAGTGTTTGAGTAAATAAGATAACAAAACTTATAAAATGTTAGGATTTTTAGTATAATAAATTCTTTATATTTTAATAATAATCAAAAAAAAATTATCAAAAATCAATTATATAAATAATAATAACAAGATAATAGTTTTTTTAAGATAAAATAGTTTAAAAGATTGTATAGAAAAAGATAAATTAAATTTATTTTTTTAAAGAGCTCCCAAAATCACAATTATTTTATTTTGAGATATTATAAGGTTTTTAGAACAAAATTTATCAAACAGTTTTGTTAAACTTATAAGCTCAGCCAATACCCTCTTAGGTAAAATACAATAAATAATATAATATAATACATGACAAACATATTAAAGACAAGAAAAAATGATTATTGAAATTAAAATTAAGTTGTTAAATGTACTTATATTTTTGTTAAAATTACTAAAATTAAGTGATTAGCACGATAAAAACGAGGATAAATTGATAATATTATAGGTATTAAAAAATAACATGAGCCATTTAAAATAAATAAGTAATTATATTGATACAAGTATTTAAGGGTATAATTGATATTTGGTATTGCAGTGTCACAAATTATAATTTGTCAAAAATAATTTTTTTTTTATCTACTAGCACTTGTGGCATGCCCCCTTGTATACATACAACATATAATCTCCTATAAATTACAATGGAGTTAATTCCCTAAAAATTTGCTATGATTGCAAATATATCTTACTTTGTTTGAAAATTTATAATACACCATGAAATTAATAATTGTCTAACAAATACCTATTCATGACAGCACATTATAAAGAGTATTTCTTAGACATTCGTTAATATCACGAGAATATTTATAATTTTTTAATAATGAGAAGCTATTTGTAATTATATCAACGTTGACAAAAATCTATTATAATTTATTCTAAAATATTTATGTATTTATATCAATACAAGTTCACCATTTTTTTTTTGTTATCCAGAACCCGTCTTGATTCATGTATTTTCTTCAGATTCAGTGACTGTTAGTTAATCCGATTCAATGAATTGAGACTTTAAAAAATGATGTTATAATTTAGTTTTAATAATTGGAGAAAAGTTACTTGTTAGCATATTTGACTACGGTTTTACGCTATGTGTCAGTATCAGCAGTCACATCAATCCACAACATACCGATTAACGTGCAACTATATTATTGAAGTGATGTCGAGTTTTCTCATTGACTCTTCAAAGATTGGCCCAGCTCTCTTCATATGTAATCAAATGGTTCTACAGTGCAAGAAGCACAGGATTATCATTCTTCATATACAATCATACAGTATCAAGATATGATAATATTCTCTCTTTAATTTCATTTTCTTTATCAAGAATTTTACATCCCTGTGCTGTGCATGAGAATTTGAGCAAAATAATCAATGGATTGCAGCAATTTACACTTAGTTCAGTATATGAATAACAGATCTGTATTCCTTCCAATGGAACAGTAAGCCTACAAGTATGTATGATTGGGTCGAAGAGATGAAACGTCGAGCGAGATGAAAAGGAAATAATAATCAGGTTTAGAAGAAATCGATTTCGTAGTAATTACCTGCCGGCTTCACATCAACACCGTGCACTGTCCCAGCCGCCGGTGGAGGTACACCTGCATTATCCATTATGTAGGGTGGAGGTACCTCCGGAGGACTGGCACAACGAATAAGAGCCCAATTCACGTTCTGAAAAAATGGATGTTGCTTTATTTCGGTTGCCCCTCGTCTGTATGCGAGCCGATGCTGTGGTTCTTTCACCAGCAACCCTCTGATCAAGTCCCTCGCAGCAAAGCTAACTGTAGGCGAGTCAGGGAACCTCAGTGGTTGTCCAACAATGTTGAACAATGTAGCTCGATTCCCTGCTCCTTTGAAAGGTGTTCGCCCGAACAAAAGCTCATAGAGAAAAATCCCGAATGTCCACCAATCCACTGCACTTCCATGACCTTCACCTTTGACAATTTCGGGTGCTAGATATTCATGTGTGCCCACAAAGGACATGGAACGAGCGTTTGTAGGTTCAGCTATCAGTTCCGGAAGAAGAGTGATGTGGTTGTGTATTTCTGCATATCGTCTCGTCTTTTTTTCCTTTTTGGGCTTGCCTGACAATCGTGGCCGGAAACATGTAGGCTGGATGGAGCATGATGGCTCGAGGCAAGCTGGCTGAATGCAGAGTCCCAGGTTCTTGGATTCTGCATTCGAGGACTTAACGAGAGTTGGGCTCACCGCACATCTCAACGAAAGGTCGAAATCTGAAAGCATAATGTGCCCATCTTCCCTCACCAAAACATTTTCTGGTTTAAGATCTCTGTAGATAATACCAAGCATGTGCAGATACTCTAAAGCTAGGAGGACTTCAGCAATGTAGAACCTGAAAGAACAGCATAAAACATGGCACCGACATGCCATCCTCTTATTTCAATACAAAAAAAAATAGAAAGTTTGCATTCAAATGTTTTTGCATTTTAACGAGAAACTTTCAAGTTCAGGACTCCCATCTCAATAGTTTAGTAAGGGGCTGTTATAGCAGTTAATTAGATAATTGAAATAAGTCGAAAAGAGTGATCAGAGCTCACATATGCATAAAGGGGAAGTTCGAAAATAATGTTTTGAGTTCAGCATATTCACTTAATGAAGCTAACTTCCTGCATCCTAGAGACAACACATATTAAAGAGATGCTTTAGCTTGCCATTCTGCTAACAGGAGATAGGGACCATTTGTGCAAGCTTGGCTTTAATAGACTTCAGCACTGCATACTTGAGTTTTATGGATTAGGTGGAGACAGGAACCCTACATATGTATGACATAAAGAATTCATGATGTCCGCCTCATTCAAGGAGGATAATCTTATATTTTGAATCAAGCATACTGCAAACGAATTTATAATGAAATATAATTCTTCTAAAGGTTCAATTGACTAAAAAAAAAACACAGAAATCAAACAGAGTTAATCACTCTCTACCTGGCAGCATGCTCTGTAAAGAACTTCCCAGGTTGTCTTTGCCGAAGTGCATGCAAATCTCCCCCAGGACAAAACTCCATCACTAGGAATGATAATTTCTCCGTCTCAAAGTGAGCATATAAGGTGGGCAGAAAGGGATGATCAAGAGACTGCAGAATCTCTCTTTCCGTCTGAGCTCTGAGAAGCTTCTTCCGACTTGCTAGAGTTTCTTTATCCATCACTTTTATGGCAAAACAAGTTTGTGTGCCAATCAACTCCGCCAGATGGACAGTGCCTATATCTCCACATCCTAGCCTCTTGAAAATCCTGAAATTTTTCGACTCCAATGACCCATTTTTACGAGTTCTAACGGCTTGAATTGCTTCCCACCTTGTATCATTTGCTTTGTGTGGTTTGTATATAGCACTGCTAAAACTACTAGAGCTGGTTTCATCACTAAAATCACTGCCAGTGCTGCCTCTATATAGACTAGTCTTCCTGCTCTTCACGAAATCACGCAAGTTGCTGACTTCCACATTTTCACCATTTTTCTCCACACTGCTCATACTTTCACTGACTTCAGTGTTGGTGAAGCTTTGTTTAGCTTCTGCATACTCTGTAGCAGAGTAGAAACTGTTTTGGGGGCTTGAACAGTAAGCGACTCCTGATTTTGAAAGTAATCGAGCATTTAACAGGTCTACAGCTCCTTCAGCAGGCAATGAAGCAACATCAGCTGATTCCAAAAGCCCATTAGGATTGCAATTCTTGACATCATTGGTTTCAGATGTTGTAGCCTGCTCCTGGCTTATATCTTTTCCTTCATCTCTACAATGAAATTGCTCCTGCCCTTGCTCATTTTCTCGCATAATAAAACGGGATGTTTCATAGCGACATTCTGAAACAGCCTTGGAGCTGGATTTAGCATAGGTAGTTCTCATATCGTGATCTTTAGGGACTGCACGAGATTCAGATGAGCCCGCTTCACGACTATGTTGTCTGGCAGATGGAGGACGGGGAGCATGAATATTCCTCGTGCTGACGGAATTGGATGTCATCTGTAACAAATCAACTCCCTGATCAGACGGCATTATCGTCACTGAAACATTATAACACCATCAAAATGGAATAGAAATTTAAATAACCTAAGCACTCTCCAAAACCGGCTGTTTTTTTCTCAAGAAAATCTGAAGCAAGAATCAAATATCCCTAAAAGCATATAAACAAGAGAAATAATGAAAAGGCACCAATGCAACAAACAACTCTCCTGCACTAATAGCAACCCTTGTAGATGTAAACCTTCCAACATCAAGAAAATCACTGTCTCTGAAAAGTGAAAATTGTCAACCCCATTCATTAAAGATTACAAGAAAAGAGCACCCCAAGAATTCAGTACACAACTATTCAGTTCCTTCATGATCATACATACATAAAATTGACGCAATTCTTGTTTCCCATCACATATCAAGCTTATTTTCCGGGCTTAAATTAGCGCAGAAACCAAAATCAAGAAACCAACAATCAAACCCCACAATGAAAACAACACTAAGAACAGCAAAAACAGATTCTCCACTTACCTCATTAGAGAACGCAAATGCTTAACAATCATGAAAAGACTCTGAGATAGAAATCGAACTTGGTAGCAAAAGCTCTCTTCCCGCTAAATTGTTGTGGGAGTCCTTTTCAGATCCGATCAAGACAAGAAACAGAAACGGATAGTTAGATTACGTGAACCCAAAAGAGAAAAAAAGAGTTGAGGATCCCAATAATGACAAATCCAGCGAAGCTTATCTTTCTTGTTCCCGTCGTTTAATGGGCAGAATGTTGTGTAGTAAAGAAGTCGAAAGAAAGAAAGAAGGCCGAAAATGGAATTCGATTCATAAGCAAAGTATAGAATGGCAATGGGGCGGTATCTTCGACTTTTGCTTATACGAAGAGATGAGAAGGCGTCTTTACTCTAATTAAGAATACGCATCACACTCCGTCAAGTCTCCTCCTTTTCTTGTTTCTGCAACGCTTTCTCTCCCATTTCCTCTCTTTTTAATCTCTTTTTGGTTATGTTGCAGTACAAAATACTGTATATACTTCCTTTTTCTTTATCAAGGAACGACTTCATTCGCTCTCCCTATACTTTATTTTCACGCACCATCGCTTCTGTCTCTCAAAAGCAGCCGCAATTCTCTTTGAATATAATTAATAGTAGGGTTTAATATAAATTATTTTCATATAATATTATAAAACAGCACATTACCTCTTTATAAAAATTTTATATTTTTTAAAATAAATCAATTTATCACCCTATTTAAAAAGGTAAATTGCTTTATTTTAAAAATTACAGAGAGATAAAATTATTGTATTTTTAAAAAACACAGGGAGATATGTTACTATTTTTTTATAAAAATATAATTTGCTTATTTGCAATATCACAAATATTTGCTCGCATTTTTCCCTTAATTGTATGTACTCCACATATGGTATGTTTACTATTTACGTAAATTATTTTTATTTTATTTTATATATAATCATAGAAATCATTCATTATCTTTAAGAAATAGGGATAATTTGTATAATAATATTTATATTTCCATGAGGTGTACATGTAATTTGTAAAAAAATAAAGATGATTTGTGTAAGACCGCGACAATGGTCGCTCAGATTGGGGGGCGACGGTGATAATGCCTCTCTACGTTGGGCGACGGGGGAGGGCAGCCTGGTGGCGGGGTGGGTGGGATTGGGTTTATTAATTTTATTTTGTAAAATAATACTATTATTTTTTATAGTTTATAATTATAATTATAATATAATAAAATTTGGTTTCTTAATATTTTTTTATAAATTTAAAATCTAATGATTGAGATTGATTGATTATATCCTATGTATTTTATGAAATAAAAAAGTATTCACCGATGATTAAAATAAAAACTAATATATAATAGATAAATACATGATAGTGTTTTTACAAAAAAAATAAATAACGTCGTTAGTTTCAATTAGTGGTAATGCAGGGTAGGGAAACTACATAAATTAATGCTCCCCTATTTTCTTAGGTAATAATTACAAGAACCGGAATAATTATAAGACTCTTCATTTAATAAAATAGGTTTAGTTCCAGCCTCCTCTATATGTTATTATTTGTGCTGACTATAAAATTATACTGAAAATTATATTTTGTGGTTCGAATTATATTTGTTTTTATATTTTGATATCTAATTTTTTTATATACTATCTCAATTTTGTGATATTTGTATTTTGCTATATAACTTTTTTTTTTGTTCATTTTTCAGATGAAAAAACATTAAATATTTTGCTTATGTGAAAAAATCACATCACATAACTCTTAAATATTACATGTCCTCTGTATGCAATGTTTTTCCAATAAATAACTTGAGGGGAAAACAGTTATAAATGACAAAGTGCAAAGCTTCATAAAATTGACAAAAAAAAAAAAGCTTAAATACCAAAATGTAAAAACAATCATGATTTGGATGGTAAAATATAATTAACCCTAAATTTTATTGGTTAGTTATTATTGTTACTAACCTAATTAAGAGAACCTAATCCTCATGTGATGTTACTTTTGTCAAAGTTTATTGATTCATTGTTCAATCTGGTCACTGTAATCGTATTATATGAGTGTTTGTGAAAAAATTTATTTTTAGAAAAGTGAGTAAAGAAAGTTGAAATAGAATCAAAAGTGTGTATTGTTTATAAAAGAAAGTGAAAAAGAGCAGATAAAAGTTAAATTAGATAGTATTTAAAGAGAAATCACTTTTAAAATAAATTTTAATTGATTAAAGACCGTTTCATTCCTATTAAAAAGATAATATTTTCTACTTATTATTTCACTTGTTGTTTGTCAATAATACTTATTTTTTCACAAAAAAATAATAAATTTTATTAATTAGTGTATTTCATATTTTTTTTAAAATATTAAAAACTAGATATTTAATTTAATAATGCTTCCACTAAGTAATATAATTATTCATTAACTTGCATGATTGCAAAAAAAAATATTTATTTTATTAATTAATCAAATAATAATATTAGAACTAAATAATATGATGATATAGCAAATAAATATATAAAATTTAAAATAGTAAACATGTGATAGTTTAAATTTAATTATTATTAAATTATTCAAAAATTTAAAATTTCAATATCAACTAAATACACAATTTAAAAAAATTAAAAATGGTAAAATCAAATTAAGACTATTATAATAAGGGTATAGTAGTAAAAAATAAAAGTTAAATCTATTTACAAAAAAATCAAAACAACTAAAAGCACTACCAAGGTGCTTATAATTTTTGGCCTAAAAGCGCTTCTCTTAACTGTTTCAAAAATAAAAGTTGGCATATCAAATACTTAAAAAGAAAAGAAAACACTTTTTATGCCATATTGTAAATAATATATATATTTTATTTTAAAAAGCAGTTTTAAATTAGAGACAGGCCCAAGGGGGTCTGGGCCCATTCTATTTCTACAATGGCAACGGGCCCAAAACAGTCGGCCCAACCCAAATAGAAACCCATCTTCTACCGAAAAGCTACAGGAAAAACAACAGCCGATCTGTTTACGACGTCGTACTGTGAGTCGAGAACCCAGAAGCTTAAATTGAGTGCTGTAGTAGAGGGCGAGAGGAAGCGAAAAGCTCGACGCCGATCGGCGAGCAACCATGGCGGAAGCTGAACAGGTCGTCAAACCAAAGCCTCGACCGATTATTCGCATTGGTCTATTTCTCATTTCCCACAGCCTCTTCGTGAGGTATATTTATTCCGTAAATTGCTGAAAATGTTTCAATTTTCTTGCTCGAGTGGAAATGCAAACTGATTTTTGTATGATTTCAAGTGTGATATGCTGCACGGCAGGAATTGTAGCTCTTCTTCTTCTGCCTGCTCTCGCCAAGAACACCTATATTTCGGAAAATGCCCTGATGCCTGGTTGGTTCTACCATTATAATTCCCTTTTTCTGTTCTACGTTATTCTTTGGTCTTATATTTAGCTTTTATGCATTGATTTGTTCGAATGTTTTATGAGAACGTAGGGCTTTTGGTTTTAAAACTCTCGTGAAGCTCGGGTGATAACTTCCTTTTATGTAAAATTATTCGTGATCCATGTAGTTCAAACAATAGTTACGCCGTACTCTGTTCATCTACTCTTAACTTGTTTTAATCTTTTTACCGTGTGAGAGATCACCTTTCGTTGGACAGACTGAAACAAGAGAATCCATGTTGTAGAGATGATGAAGCTGTTTGAGTTGGTTATAATAGTATTATTTTAGTGAATCCACTTCTGCTTGATGTGCGCTTTCAGTTTTGCATTTGGGAGGAAGATGAAGTTATTGATAGTTTAAATCTTATTACTAGTCATATGCCCTTCAGGATAAATATAATCTGATTTTAGTTTTCGTTTTATGGTTGGCGAGATGGTATTCCTCAATGTTTCTGAACTGGCAATCTGCAGGTTCTGCCAGTCCTATGCTCTCTAAAAATGATGCTTCAGAGGGACACAATTTTGTGAACGGGATACTGAATTTGGATTCAGAGACTACCAAAACTGGCATGTAGGTATTTT
>NC_026157.1:3576495-3643293 GCF_000512975.1 Sesamum indicum
TTTATTAAGATTCTCCATATCTTATCTCGTAACATTTGTCTGTACAATTCTTGGCAATCCTGTGTAATTTAGGTTGTAAAACATGTATAGGTTTCCTCTGTTTGTCTTTTCTTTTTCCTTTTTCCATGCTACATCTTCTGCTCAAATTTCTTTAAACTCTGCCTTCTAATTTGTGCATGCAGTGAGATCCCTGAGTTGATAGCCAAACACATAGTGGAGTTGGGTGGTGAAGTTAACTATCACAAGTTCCAACCAGTTTCTAATAAGTTTCATCCGCTGCACTTCTTCTTGGGTCCTGATGCAGGAGTAATACAAGAGAACTACAGTTGTTCATCTTATGGGATCAATACTGTTGGAATAATAAGAGCCCCTCGTGGTGATGGGAAGGAAGCCATTGTGATGGTCACACCTTATAATTCTGTCAAGATCACTACAGGCCAGGCTTTATCTCTTGGAGCCGCATACTCGGTCTTCTCTTTGCTTTCTCGAGTTACTTGGCTTGCTAAAGATATTATATGGCTTGCTGCTGATTCAAAGCATGGGGAATATGCTGCAGTTGCAGCATGGCTGAGAGACTATAATACACTTTCTTTTGGTGACTTGAATCTGTACCCTGAAATGTGTGGTGTAAGTACTTCGGCATCACGTAAGAAAAGTCAAGTTAAGCAAGACACAATATCTGATGGTTTTCGACGTGCTGGCACCATGGCAGCTGCGCTTGTCATTAAGGTTGCTGACACTAGCACAGAGTTTGAGAAGGATGTTCTCAACATATATGCTGAAGCATCTAATGGGCAGATGCCTAACCTTGACCTCATAAACGTTGTCAATTATTTGGCTGTGCATGGGCAGGGTTTGCAAGTGAGGGTGGAGAAGATTTGGTCATTGCTTGATTCTTGGTGGCTGAACAGTCTTGGGGAACTGATTGAGTTGCTTGGAAAGGTGGCTACAAGCTTAAATCCACAAGGGAGGTTTGGTATTCCTGTTGCAGATTATGTTGAAGGCTCTGTCACTCTAGCCAGTTCCCTATATAATCAGGTAAAATTTTTATTTTCATGAAAGATTGTTATCTGGCATGCTGAGACATCATTTACATGAGTATTTCCCCTTGTCTATGTTTCCCTTCCTCATAGTTGTGGAATACAGGTACTGAGGGTGATTTCCACATTTTAAGTCTTTGATTCTCCTTTTAGGCTTGAATGAATGGGCGATACCTGCTTGCTTTCACTTTCTGCGAAATATTTGTTGTCATCATTAATGCTTCTGATTTATTATGTCAGGCATTGGGTGTTCCGACGGGTCCACATGGTGCCTTCCGCGATTATCAAGTTGATGCTATCACTATGGAAATCTCACCAAAGTTTTACTCAACTGAGAGGGTTCTGTTCCTTTTGCGTGTTGGCAGGTCAGTCTCTGTTAATTACGCTTGTATATTTGCCCCTAGTTCTGAAACCAAGCAATGCACATGAACCATTGGCATGATCAGGTTTTGTGCATCGTTTTCCTGTTATCTCTTATTAACTGCCATTATTCGTTTGCAACTGTTTTGCTCTTGAATGCTTTTCCAGGATGTCTTTGTGCTCTTTGCTAGGTCTGTTTCTTGGAGAATGTGTATGTGTTGATTTGTTTGTGTTCCTCCAGTTGAGATGAGTTCCTGGTATTTTACAGGTTGGTTGAAGGAGTCATACGGTCTGTGAATAATCTCCTTGAGAAGTTTCACCAGTCCTTTTTTTTGTATCTCTTGACGTCGCCAAATAGGTTTGTCTCTGTTGGAGTATACATGATTGCCTTCGCATTGCTCATTGCTCCCCTTCCATTGGTTGCTGCTGCTTTGTTTTCTGATGCTAGTAAAACAAAATTGGGGAAAGACAAAGTTCCACTTAAACCTGCTCCTCATGGGGAATCAATCCCAACTTTTACATCATGGAAATGGCTTTATGCTGCAAAAACTGTTCTAGTTGTCCACTTATGGGGTGCAGTTGTGACATTACTTCCTAATTTTCTCTACCAAATTCCTAATTCCTCACCATCAACTAACCTCTTAATTTGGATCCCTCTTTCCATGCTAAGCCTCTTCTTCACGTATGTACTATCCGGTTCTTTTTCATTTTTTAGCACGAGTCAACCACAAAGAAGAGAATGGGCCCTCCTTAAGTCGGTAACTGTTGCTGCTGCTTTCATAGGACTTTGTCTCATGTCTGTAATAAATTTTGCAACAGCAGAAATTGGAGCACTCCTGTTAGTTCCTATGTGTTTGACTGCTGTGCCCTTGAGGCATGATCTTAAAGTAAATACCATGAGGGCATTAATCCGTGGAGCCTGTAATATGCTATTGGTATTTGTGGGGTTTCCTCCGATTGCCTTTCTTTTGCTAAAAGGTGCATCAGATGGTTTTGGTAACGTAAGATTTGGTGACTTCTGGAATTGGGCCGAGACCCTTTGGGCATGGAACAGTGCAACTTACATCTACATATGTATGGTTCATCTCCCCTGCTGGGTTCTGTGTATTCACACTTTACTACATCAATGTTAATGTGTTCCAAACATTTTAGGCTCCTCCTTTGTTGTATCAGTTACTCCTATATGAGGACAGTAGAAATTCTATTTTGCTTCGGCTCTAACACGCATGAGCTCCGAAGCTTGTTTGGTAATTGATTACTTGGTGCATGTTCATATGAGTTTTATGCTTTACTCAGCAAGATCAAAATCTGGATTCGGACATTTGCTTCCTTACCCAATGGCCTAGTAATCCATGTATCTCCATACTTTAGCCTGATCACGTTGCAGTAATAAAAGCAACAACGCCTATTGTCACTTGGAAGTGATGAAACATTCTGATTGTGGTTGAGTCTTGGAAGCAGAACACAACTGCATAGGTACCTCTCAAAAGCTTCTTTTTCGACAAGGTACAGAAGGTAGAATTTCTCAAGTAAGCTACGTAGATATTTCTCCACACCTTTTGTTTGCACTTATTTACAGGTGATATGTTCCTTTATCCTTCAACTCAAGGAAGCTAATGGTTACCTGGTACGATCGTCTGACAAGTGCTTGTCGCCCTGCCAGATGTCTCTCATTGAAAGTATGTTCTCTTGAAACTGCCAGTAGTTTTCTGCAGAATGGAATGGTTGTTTATTTTGGTACAGGCATAGACACTGGGAACTCTGCTTTAGCAATGTAGGAAGAAACAGTTGTGATTATGGAAAGGTAGGTAAGTGGGAAGTCGTTTTGATGTTTTATCTAAGGTTAGTGGCAGGTCAATTTTTTTATTTTCTTCACAAGGCGCACATATCCACCTTTAAATACTATGTTTGCTATAATCAATCTCCCTTCCCTTACAAAATCTCAGTTAAGGTTATTAGGGATAAAGCCCATCCACTTGAAGCAAGCCGCCAAGCCGGCACGATTGATAGGCGGCTCAAGTCTTACAACTACATCACGACATTGTCTGCGTGGTTTCCTCTTTGAAGTAATCTCTCTCTCAAAGACTTGCTCATTTCATTGACGTAAGAATCAGAGTTTTTTGTAGTACTCTTTGTTCTTTAACTTGTTTTAATCGAGTAGAGTTCTGTGAAAGTGATGAGTTTCTTAAATTGTAGACAACTGGGAGAAGAATTATTAAAGATTTGCACTACCATCATGTTTAAGGAAAGAATAAAATCAAGGAAATAGTACTTGGATACGAAACCAGAATATTGGATTTTTCTCGTTATATATTTTATTTTTACACTTAACATGGAATGTTAATTAACAGTCTTTTTTTTAAGAAATGAAAATTTCAATATAATCACATAATCATTTATTATTTATAATTATTTTTGTTTGTCTAAAAATAATTGATGAAAATAAATTGAAGTATAACCAAATTAAATTAGGCTTCAGGATTAAATATTCCGGTTAAAAATCAGAATCACAAAAAACGCCTTAAGAAATAAAAAAGGGGGTGGGGGGTGGGGGTGGGGATGGGGGTAGGTAGATAAAGACTTGTTAATTGTCCTCGTCACCATCGTATCATTATCATCAATCAATCATCATCAGCATAAAGACAGAAATAAAAGAAGCAAGCAAATGTGAAAGGAGAGGAAAAGGGAAAGACTCTTGGGAAATGGATGAGCTTCTCTGCGATGAGCTTATCCAAGAAGTCTTCTACCGCCTTCCCCCTTCCTCCTCCTCCGCCGTCTCCCTTGTCTCCAAGCGCTGGTGCCGCCTGCTCCGCTCCTCCACCACCTCTATTTCCCTCTGCTTCCCCCCTCCCCACAACCCCACCACCATCGCTTCTTTATCCGCCTTTCTTTCCCACCACCCCTTTCTCTCTTCAGTTTCTCTCGCCGGCGACTGCCCTGACTTCGGCGATCCTCTCCTCCTCGCCGTTGCCTCTTCTTGCCCCAACCTCCGGAAACTCCGCTACTTGACCTCCCCAGTTTCGTACTTTTCTCTTTCCACTCTCTCAATCTCTTGTCTTCATCTCTCGTCAATTGCTATCACTATCTCAAGGCCTCTGTCTTTCCATTGGTTGCCGTCGTTTAATTCCTTAAAATGCCTATCGCTTTTCTTGGTAAGCCCTTCAACAGAATTTGATAATCCCGAAGTCAAAGAAATGAGAGATTCTGTCTTTGATTCGGAGTTGAATTTGGAAAGCCTTTCCTTGTGTGGAATCTTGCCCGGGGATAGTGGGCTTAGCTACCTATGGAGAAACTGTAAGAATGTAAAGAAACTGCGGCTGAAGAGCTGCGAAAGCCTTGGAGATTACTCATCCTTTTCTTGTTTCTCCAAGTTCTTAAGTGGTCTTAAAGAACTGGAGCTGAGAACTTGTAGGAGTATTTTCAATGGGGTGTTATTGAAATTGGCTGAGAACTGTGTTTCTCTTGATTCGTTGTTGGTTTATGATGGTGGCAGCGGAGAGGGTTTGCTCCAATTCATTAATCAGTGCAAGTGCAGTTTAAGGAGGCTAGATTTGAGGTTGCCTCTTGATCTTGATAACTCCCATTTAATTGCCTTAGCTGAGAATTTGAACTTCAGGGGCTTGGTGAGTTTAAGGTTGCAAAGTTGCTGTTTTGTTACTGGTGAGGGGTTAAAGGTTCTTGCCAGGGCCATAGGTAATGTGCTAGAGGAGCTTGCTTTGATCAACTGTGATATGGTGGAGAGGGAATCCGGTTTGTTAGCTGCTCTAGGACAGGATTTGAAGAGGTTGAGGAAATTGGACTTGTCGTACAATGACATGCTGCTTGATAAGGAGCTTGTGTCGATGCTGGTTTCATGTAATTGTTTGGATGAACTGAAGTTGAGGGGTTGTGCAAGGTTGTCCAATGCAGCTGTGGATTCGATGGTTAGAAGCTGCAAGCAGTTGGAGAGCGTCGATATAACTTATTGCTGTGGTATTGAAGTTGAGGGAGTTGAAGCTCTTGTGTTGAACTCCCTGCGGTTGAGACGACTTAAGGTGGAGCAAAGCAAACTTTCTGTGGATGCTAGGACACGGACAGCGGATAAATTCATTGAGGTTGTCTATTGATAGGTGATTTGGCTATCAAAGAATTAATACAGCTGACGAGCATCTTCTCATGGTCTTTGTTGCTATTGTACAAAGCCAAAGGGGTATATATTCTGTGGCGTTATTACTTGTGCAGTTATCTTCCTCGTGTTGATTGTGTGCTGTAAAATTGGTAAGAATATTTATTTTGCCCTCATCAACATAAGCACCTTTGTTGTAATCATACGGTGGACTATTATTACATGAGGGACAAACTCAAGTTGTATATTAAATTTACTCTGCACATGTTTTAAACAGTTCCGATGATGCTTATCTCGATCAGTATTCATTATAATGTACTTATCATTGATTCAGGAGGCGATTGGGTGAGTTAAACTCACTTCGATAACATATTTGATAACTTGTAAGATGTCGTCCCGACTTGTGAACTTTTTTTAAAAAATAGCAGCTTGTAAGATGAAAAATAAAATGTAAAGATTTGCTTTTAACGAATTACTTATATTCGTTATATTATTTATAAAATATCAGTATGTAAGTTTTAATTTTTATTTCATTCAAACACTTTTAATAGTTATTTTTAGCATTAGAAAAAAGGGAAGTAAAAATTGAAAATTTTGTAAAAGGGAAACTGAAAATGTAATCTGGAATAATAATGCGTTGGTGAGGAATTTTGAATTAAAGCAAAAGTAGATCCATTTGTAAGGTAAATGATCTGGGCTTGTCGAAGCCGTAGAGGCCCAATTATGGGTCATACAGCAGGCAGCAGCGTATGCTCTGCTACGGCCCAAACTTGGGATCTTGACCAAAGTTTAGGAGGCCCGTTATGGCCCAACATTTTTCCCGGGGTTTGGCCCTCATCATGATTTCGTAAATGCAATTTGCACATCAATTATTATTATTATTAGCATAAATTATAACGGATTTTTTAAGGTTTGATATTATTAAAAATATTTTTTTATTATTTTTAAAAAATTATGAACATTCTTATGGAATTAACGGTTGGCTAATAAATACTATTTCGTGATAGCCTATTATAGAATATATGTTAAATGTCTGTTAGATTTAAAAAAAAAATTGTAATTTTTTAAAATAATTAAAAAATATTTAAAATTATTACAAACTTCAAAGCGATCCATTATAATTTATCCTTAATATATTATTTTTAACATAACCGATTAAGGGGTTATCACAAATGACTTTTTTTGCCAAAATAAAGAAAAGATAATTAGTTAACTATGAACAATGATATTGAATTCATAATTACCCTAAGTGGGGTAGTTTTTAATGGTTCGGTTATCAATTTTAATTCAAACGTTATTGAGAATAATTCGTAAATGTTTGAGGTTGAGATTCTTTTTAAATGATATTTTATTTTTATTAAAGATACGTCTCGAATTTGAGTGTGGAGAAGAGTTGAAAAATAGGTCTGGACATTCTAAAAAAGACCGTGGAAACTAAGTTTGTAGAGTTTAAACTTGTTCCTTTTATTACAGATATTGTAATATTTAATTTAGTAAAGAATAAGTTGAATCTCTAATATACTATTAGGACTGCAAGGATAAAATTGAACATATTTCCATAAATTATGATCTAATTCTTTTGTTACAAGAAAAATAAGAAATAAAAAAATATATTACTTGGAGATGTGATCGAAGACGACAAGTGCAGAGATCATTGGATGGGTGGTGTTTACAGGCAAGTACACTGTTGGAAAAATCAACGGTCGCTATAGCACAATGAGGAAAGAGACTGATCATAGAGAATCACCGCTTTCCGCGGGCTGCATACATTCCCGTTGCGCGCCAATTCTAAAAATTCAACCCCCCTTTTTCCCGCCCAAAAGTCCCGGGCAGTTCGGGCAGACACGGGTTTGTTAAGTAAACACAGGGCCGACAGGCAAAGCCAAATGGGCCTGCGCCGCGGAATAAAGGGCCCATCAAACTGCAATTCTTCAAAAATCAACCCCCGTTTGCCCATCAAAATGTGGAATGTGGTGTTCCATAGGATTCCTGGGACGGGGCATCTCTCCTTCAATTCAATGTATTCCACCATCTCATCCACGCCTCGGATTCCTATTCATTAACTATCTATCAACCCTATTCATCTCAAATTTATAACTCTTATTCATATCCCTTTTCCCTTTCCTATAAAATGGATAAATTGCAGTGGGATTTTTTGAAATTTATTATAATTATAAATAAAAAAAATTCAAGAATCCTATGTGATATTAAAAATATTTTTATATGAAATTTTAATTTTATATATTATAGATATATTATAAATATATTTAAATAGACTTAGGTTGACAAGAATGGGAGTTTTAGTTATTATTATTTTTTTTATAAAAATAGGCTTAAATTGACCAGAGGTAGTGTCGGTCATTATTCATAATATAGATGTGATTTTTTATATTAGAATTTTTATATATATATATTTTTTTCATATCGCAAGGGGTCAAAGTGAATTTAACTCTTTAATATCTTTTTATTGTTTGGAAAATAACAAATACCCTTTAAGATTAATGATCGTCTAACAAATATTCCGTACAATGGACTGTCACGTACGAGAGGGTATTTTATTAGATGGTCGTTGATTCTAGAGATATATTTATAATTTTTTAAACAATTAGAAGATATTTGTAATTATACCAAATTTAGGAGAAGTGTACCCTATTTGAGATGACACTCCATAATTCCCCCAAATACTCATATTATTGCTGCAGTAGCATTCCATCTTTAGTAATAATAATTCTTTTTAAGTGGTTATTAATTACGAGAGTGGTCTAATCCAAAAGTTTTACAAGTAAAAAAAAAAAAATAGTTAAATTCAAAAAAGAAATCTGATTTATTTTACAATTTTTAATTTAATTCTAAAGTATCTTGAGCCAATTTTATTGACCTAACTTAAAAAATAATTCAACCAATATTATGTCAACCGAGTTTGACCAATTGATGATGGTTGCCTTTTTTCAACCTTAAAGCACATCATTTTGAAATTTTTGTGAAAAAATTCAAGATCATGTGTTCGAGTCTCATTAAATGTGTGGATATTTTATCTCACTTTACGCGAGTTATTATATGTAATTTATTTACCGTCATTAATAATAATAAAAAAAAGAGAAATAATATTCCTATACGTCTCTAAACAACGGAATCAAAATCTGTTAATTGATCTTACAACAATTATTTGTCCCATTTATTTCACTAAAATTACATGTTAAATTCTTGTCGGACTGAAAATTTTTCGAACACTATCAAGAAGAGATGATCATAAGAGAAATCAGAATCATATTATTGAGAAGAGATCGTCATAACGGATGAATCTATTTATTAAACAAAAATAAATCTTCAAATTTTATTGCATAATTTCTCAAATTATGAAAAATTTACGTATAATTAAAAAAAAAAACTCAAAAAATGATAGTGTAATAACTTCAACTTGTGCGTGTATAAGTTCAAAGTCAAGATGCTAATTAATACTAGGAAGTAGGAACATATCTATATGTATCCACCACGTCCACATTTTAACGCCCAACAATCAATCCGATGACTTAGGATGAATTGTAGGAAAATTGAATGCTCCATTCTCTGAAATAAGCAGCATTAAACCTCTTCCTTCCCAACTCAATTTTCCTTTTTTTTTTTTTTTTTTTAATTTTTTAGTTTCTCCTTGTCCTTACCCACTTTAATCTTTGAGGTTGTCCCCACGCGCAAAACAAAGTAAGCATCAAAACTCGGTTAATGTTATGAACCCATCTTACAGGTCTTACTCGAACAGTAAGGTTTAAATTTTAGGGTAAAAAAATTGTAAGTTTGAGTCCCGTAAATATATATGTACATATATAGTAGTGTCTTGCTTCGTTGTTTTATTTTGATATATTTATTAATTTCAAATTATCGGTATATTGAATTCATAATACGATCATGAATCTATTTTTTTTTTAAAAAAAAAGGAAAAAAGGGAAAGTACACCTTGTTCAAATGGTGGTTGGTATAACTGTAGTAATTTGTACTGATAGTTATCGTTTTACCTAAAAAGATGTAGCTTTCTTGAATAATATCTCGTACAATTCCAAAGTAAAATTGTGTGTTTTTCTAAGCGGGAATAGTTCCCCAACATGTTGAGCTTTAATCAAGTAAATCTCTTTGTTATTAGTTTTAGTTTTAAATATACTATCAATCCAATCCACCCACATTCGATTCGTGTGTATAAATTGAAAATTTTATTATATTTATTTAATTAAATAAAGAAAAAAAACCAATTGTAAACGAAGAACTTTTTAAAAGAAAAGTATAATTTCATATTTTTAGAGAAGGTGTAAGTGTAAATTAAAAAAAAAAAAAAAACAATAGTGGGACTTGGAATATCAAGATTTTTGGACATAGTGTAATTTTGGGTAGCAGATTTTTATGAACAGAGACTTGAAAACTATGTAGTAATAAAATTAATTAAGTGAGTAATAATAGTTAATTAAGGTTAGAAAGTGTAGACTAAATTATAGCAGTAGTCAACAATATTTTATACACTTATACTTTCCTATTATTGAATCAATTCATTAACCCTTTCGCTGTCCAGATAGAGAAAAAAACAATAACTGATAACAATTATTTACCCAAACAAAAGAGATACTTTTTGTGCAGCAGATGATGCTGCTCCTTTGAAGGAAACAACACTGAAAATTGCTACTTATCCTTAATATCTGTTAAGGGAATCCGATGAAACCTATGATTTATGGATACGGACACAATATCAATACTATAATGTGAAGAATTTTTAAAAATTAGAATATGATACGACACTGATATAATTACATATATATATATATATTCTCAATTTATTATAAAATTAAAATATATAATATGAAAAAATATCAAGATAAAACATAGAGAGGCTTAGAAGGGGAAAAGATGATACTAATCATATGAAAAGTGAGTCACAGAGAGAATTGAATTATTATTTTTTTTTATTGAATTATAGTCCAAAACTTTTTAAAATTATAAAAAAAATCACAAACATGTCGGACACCCCAGAAGGCGTGACACTGCGTCTTTTATTTTTTTAATTTATTTTATATTTTTGAATGTAGAATCGTATAAGACACTGCATCGAGTAACTTTTAAAATTTTCGTACATTATAAGATGAAATCCTTACAAGTTTAGATTAACGTATGCGTATTTAAGAAATTTTTTTATACGAATTAAATTTGACCACACAATCAATTAATATGACAAATATTTTTTGTTTATTGTATAATGGTCATTTTTTATAATTTGGTACACCAACACAAAATATAATATATTAATCGTGTAAATAATTTAAAATTTCTTATATACGTTGATTTTCGAGTCATCTTCCATAGATTAAAGTACCAAATCTACTAACCGGTTTGCAATGCAAAAATCAAGTACCTAACCAAGGTTGCAAGGGTTATCCACATAAGAAACCCTTTGATGGTCGAGAAAAGGTATTTTGAGATTGAAAATGCTTGTAATTTGGGTTTCGACAGATCAATAATCATAGAAAAGAGAGGATTATTGCACGATTATGATGTGACTCTTTTATATATATGTTGCAAGTATTTTTTATTTTTTTTCAAAAAACAACTTATATTTTGGTTCAAATTGGGTTATATATACGGAATTCGAATAAAAATAGGTTGATCTTGATCTGTTTGGACAAATATTTCATTGTTTAGGGGGGCATAATGGGAATTGGACAGGTTTTAGATGAACATGTGTTGGGGGGGAATGTAGTAAGAAAGGTAATGAAGAGGGATGTCAGCCTTTTGCTACTATTGCAAATTAGGTAGCTTTGTTTGATCCCAAGAAAGCTCTCTCTTTCAATTTCAAGTAAAGATGAGGCTTTAGTTTAACTTCCCCTTACACCACACACTTTTTACACAACACAATCCACTTTGATTTGTTTGATGAATGATGCAAAATGTGTTCTTGCCCTCGCCTCGTCCTACCCATGCACATCATGTGGGGTTTAGGACAAGCATTCTTTGACCCTTTAATTATCCTTAAACGTGTTGACTTCACTCTTACACTACTCAATTATTCATCTTTTCACATACGCGCTTGTTTGGTTTATTAGATTTAAAATAGTCATGGAGACACATTCCTACATTAATATTTTGTATTTTCATACTAAAGAGAGGATAAATTTGCTGGAATATGTGTTTTATTTTTACAACTTAGATGTCGAATTGGGCTAGTGATGTTTGGACTGCACAAACAACTCGTTAGGTTAGCTGATATGACTCTTAATTAAAATCTTCCAAAATTTAAGTCAGTGTAGGATTTGAAGTTATAAGAGGTCACACTTATGCGATCTTTGTACGTAGTGCGATTTGTCAGTAATAAATACATATCTGTCAAAAAAACCCTTCAAGTATTTATAGGATTTTATGTGATAGAATCCGTACGGGCCATGTATCAAAAAGATAATTACTATATGAGTGTTAAATCAATGAGTATCCAAGTAGGTGTTTAGAAATACTTAGAACGTGTGGTTCCCAATAAATTCAAATATTATGAATATACTCTGTACATAAAAAATAGTGAACATAATAATGAAAAATTAAAAAAAATAGTATTGTGTGCAAGGTGATGCCCTCATTCTTATCCTTGACAGTACAGATCTCTGACAGTAACTAATTACAATAGTTAAAAAAGAAAAAGGAAAAAAAGCAGTAAGCAAATTACAAAGTTTGTAAGATATAGTAGGAGATAGATAATAAGCAAAGGTGATAATGAGGAAGAATGATGTGGGCCAATCAGATTTGACTGTGAGAAAACGCAGTGCCTTGAAGTCATAAAACCCCACATAGGATTCTCTCTCATATAGCAGAGGCTGAGCCTCACAATTATGCAAACTGCTTTGTCCTTTTTATTATCACCACTGTAGCTGTAGCATATTACGAGGGGGGGCTTGACTTGGGTTGGGGTTCCCAATCCAATACACACTTAATTCAGCTATGATGGCGACCCCCCATTTTCGAAAATTTGGTACTTGGCTTCCAAGTAACAATGATAATTATTAATTAGGACAAAAATTAAGGATTTTTCCTTTTACTTGCAACTTTTGCGTTCTTGGTTTTGCATTTCTATGTACGCACGTGTTCTCTGTTTAGAGTATCATGAAAATTTAAGAAACGGGTTATTTTCTGTCAGAAAATTGATACGATCAATATTTTTAAAATTATATTAACGAATAATTTATAAATACTAAGCAATTTATGATTTCTTAATATGTGGTGTCGATCGAGATTCAAAAAAAAAAAAAAAAAAAAAAAAAAAAGGGGGGGGGAAAAAGAAATGGGGGTGAAGGTAGGGTTTATTAAGGGTTTTAGTGGTGGTTGTAAAGCAAAATTAGGGTCATAAGTAGTGCAGTAAAACAGAAAAGGCAGAAAATCATTGAAAAACTAATCTTGATTGAGATAAGAGGGACAGAGTAGTAGAAGATTGATACTAAAATCTAGTGTATTTATACATAAAACCCTAAAACTACAACTGACTAGCAAAAAGGGCCTTCAATTACCTAAACCCTTGAAACTTGAACCTCAATCTCATCACTTGGCTCTCTCAGCATGACATATAAACACCGATTCCAACTCCGGAGGATTGAAGAACTCTCTTACTCCATTGTAATGGCACGTCGAAGCAGGGCGGCGCTTCCTCGGCGCCGGCGGGCACTTGAGTTTTTCAGGTTCAGGTATCCTTGATTCACGCGCAGTCGGGGTTGTGGAGCCGTCTTCATCTTCGCTGTCCTCTCTGGATATGGGTTTCAACGGCGCCATTATCGCTATTCCGGCTATAACCCATTTCTTCCCTTCTGATTCCTTCCCCACTTCTACTTGATGCTTCTTTGAAAAACCCATGTCAATTTCTCAATTCTAGGGCGCAAAGACTACTTTTCCGACCACCAGGAATGAAGAAAAAGGAGTATTTTTCCCTTTCTTTTCTTTCAAATTTGAAGAATAAACCAAAAAGGGTTTCTCTTTCTTGTAAGTGAATGATTGCAAGAAATTAAAGGGAAATTGAGGGGTTTTCGTTTTCAAAGGGAAGTTTGAATGAGAAGAAGAAGAAGAAGGGATGGCGGCAAAATGGGGGGAGGGGGAGGAGGAGAAAATTGTGGTTTAAAGAGGGATTTTTATATTTGGGGGAAAAATTGCTTGACCTAATTATATAAGTCTGGGAGGTTTAAAGGGCTGATTGATTGTCTGGGACGCTACTCTACTCTACTCTACTCTGTCTGACCGATGATTGAATTTGTGGAAATTTGGGAACGCATTTTCTCGGGACCTGCCCGTCCAAATATTCGGGCAGCTGAAAGATTTTGGCGCCACTTTTTGGTGGTCTGGCAATCCAACGGCTCTCGTTCCCGCCCGTGTGTTATAATTTTTTTTTCCCGATCTTGCCCCTGTTTCTGCTTGTTATTTCCGGATTATGATCTGGGCTGGCGACGTCGTACAGTGTGTACAAGCCCAGGATTTAGTGGGCTGGTGTTGGGCCCAATAGGCTGATCAACAGCTTGAACTTATTGTTAATTGGACCGTAAACATAAGCTCAATATCGAGTGGGCTTCCAAATTTATTAATCCGCCCACGAACCTATCACATACCACGTGAAGTTACCCTTGCCCCAAAATTGCTGTTTCCCTTCTTGCAATAGATAACCGTTGAAACCTTTTTTCCGAATATTATAAGTTGGGCTGTGTAATAATAACCATTCTTGTTGAATTGTTAGAGAGGGTGAGAATCGTTGGTTTTCTTACAACAATTGTTTCTGTATCATATATGATTACACAATTATTCCCCTACAAACTTTTTTGGGCAAACCCCAAAGAAGTTAGAATACATAACCCACTGACTCAAATAATTCAACCATATATATAATTCCTCCCCCAAAGAAGTTAGAATACATAGCCCATTAATTCCTCCCCCAAAATAAACAATTTGTATCCGCATTGGATTTTAATTGATTAATTTAAATAGAGGATAGAAGAGGAATAATTATTAAGAGGGTTCCTAATGATTAGGGGAACAACACTTGATTGGACCTCAATTATTCCCTACTTACTTTCTCATCAAAATCTAACTCCATTTCATTCAGAATGTATATAAATTATAAAGCAGAAATGGACTCCCATCATATAAAATTTGGGGGGGAATCACATGCCATTTACCCTATTATTTATGATCTTATTTTATAAAAAATTGCATTTTAATTAAGTCCCACAAATTAATTCTTTTATAATTTTGATCTCATTATTTTTTAACTCACCATATTGCATCATGAAACTCCATAGATATACATTTTTAATTCCGAGCATGAATTCCATTTTACGAAAACAATGATTGCACGACACAAGTCCCGTTAAATCTCAAGTGATTTAGGCTATTTTTTTTAAAAAAATATAACAAAATTAAAATTACTTAATTTTCCCAAAAATTTTAGTGATGGTACATATGTAATTAAATAAAGCGTGAAAAAGATTAAACAAACCTCAAAAAGATTTTTGTAGGTGTCCCAATTAAAGGTATGCTTTAACATTCCAAGAACTAACAAATAATTAATGGTTTTTCCAAAGCCAATTATGGAACTAAATCCTCTTTATTTTCAATTAATTAATCTTGGGCGTGCATGGTTATGGGTACAGAATCATATATATTTTTATATATACATCTACTACTATATATATATATATATATAGGTCGGTCACCAATTTTATTTATTTTCTTAGTTTTTAATATTTATGTAAAGGTAGTAGCTTGGAGAATAATCATATACATAATAATAGTTATGGATTATTGGGTCAGGTCACATGATTTGATTGTAATCCTAATTTTATTTAATTTATACTAAAAACATGCAACAATGATTGCACAAATCTGTGATAAGATTTGAATAGGTAGGTACATGTATATATTTATCCCCCACATATTATACATACCTTTTCTTTCCATTTATATAAACAAGAAATTGACCCCTATGTACTCACACACCTCCAACCAGACTTGACTTAACCGCGAAAATATAATTTTAGTCTTGTAATTTATGGGAACGGTATTTTGATTTTGAATAAATTGTACTTTCAAAATTTAGTTATGTAACTTAAAAATTTTTGGAATTTTTGTCATTTTTCAATAAATTTAGCCGGGAAATTGCATATTACTTGCAAATGACCCTATTGAATTTGTAACTTTAGTCATGTAACTTACGGGACATGAACAATTTTAGTCATGTAACTTAGGAGACTTGGCACCTTTGGTCCTTCACGAATTGATTTACAGGATTAAAATTATAATTTAATTGGGCCATGCGCAAATCACATGCAATTTTTCGGTCAAAAGGATTAAAAAATTGCCAAAGTTATGAAGTTACAGGACTGAATTGCGGAGTTCAATACATACAACACTAAAATTACAATTTGTTCTAACTTAATTGATGAAGTCGAAGCCCCGTTATTATAAAATGATGAGTTCGAATACCACCAATATGTAGATTCATTCTACTTTAATAGTAATTACTGATTAGATATAGGTGTTTGATATTAATAATTAGTATATTGGTTTTTATAATTATTATTGGTGATTGGCATGATTTGTGATTATAATCGATTTATTTTATAAAAAAAAAAAAATCATAAACTTACAACTTGTTTATTTCAAAATACTACAATGTGTATTAAGTGTAAAAATTTTAACTTTGTCACAATATAATTATCTAAAACTTATTGAGAAGGATTTTAGTCCCATAATATAGAGTATCTTGCAAAATTAATTCCACACTTTTCATAATAGATAATTTTAATACCATAACTTAGTATTGGTGTGACAAGTGTTGGGAAAAGTATTATTTTAGTCCGTTAAGTATGTCTAATTTTAATTTTAGTCCGATAACTATGTTCATTTTTTTTAGGTTCAGTAACTTACGAAATTACTTACTTTTAGTCCTCTAGCAGATTTTCGGACAATTTTACCCCTATGAGTGCATATGGACTAAAACTGCCTTTCAAAAGTTGCATAGAGGTAAAATTGTCCGAAAATCTGCTAGAGGACTAAAAGTAAGCAATTTCGTAAGTTACTGAACCTAAATAAAAATGAACATAATTATCGAACTAAAATTAAAATTAGGCATACTTAGCGAACTAAAATAATACTTTTCCCGCCAAGCGTTATGCTGTTAAATTTTTGACAGAATGACGACATGCCCAGCTAGTTAAATGTTGTCATAATCGTTAAATTACAATTTTAATCCCATATTGTAAGAATTTTGCAATATTAATCTCATGCTTTTTAATATTGAACTAGCTGCTTAACCATCATTAAGAATTTAATGATGGGATGCTTTTGCCATACCACCATCAACTTACTGAATTAAAATTGACTATTATAAAAAGTATAGAACTAATTTCATAATTAAACACCTTATATAATATGGAACTAAAATTATAATTAATTTTAATATTTGCCTTTGATGAATTAATTAAATAATGTAAATGTATCCAATCTGCACCTTAAAAGTCTTCCCCACGACTTGCACATATATATACATATATATATGTAAAGTTTGCTATCACAATCACCATTTCGTCCCTTTACCGACACAACCTTTTTCAGAGCTTAAAAATTGTCTCACAGACTCTTGGATGCTACGTACCATTTATATTCTCTTTTAACTGCACAAATTTTGTCAAATACAACTTTAAGGTTATTTTTTCTGAACTATATATTATAATTAATTTTATAATATAATTAATCACTTTTTATGAATTGTATGCTTATCACGTGGTTGAGTTTGTTTGGTTCTAATGAGAGGAAAAAAAATTGAAAGAGGGAGAGGAAGGGGAAGTGAAAGGGGGAGGGAAGGAGAAATAATAATAGTTTTCCTTCAAATTGTTTGGTATGATTGGAAGGGAAGGGAGTAATATACTTCTTCTAGTTTGGTACGAGAAAAATAGATTGAGAAGAAAAAACTAATTTTTATAATTTTACTAAATAACCATTCTCTTCATTATTTATATTAGAAAATAAATAAATTAGTATTATACTAATATGATTTTAGTATATCAAAATTAAAAAATCTTATTGATAAAAATATTTTTTATTAATAAAAATATTAATCAAAATGAGTATTGTTCATTTATTTTAAACAGTTTAGTTTAAATAAAATAAAAATTATTAATAATATTTTCAACTAACGAATTCGAGTCTTACGTCAGTACTTTTATTGATACCAAAAACAACTTTAAAGGAAATTATATATATATATATTATATACATAGGTAATAGAGTAAATAAAAATAAAAATTATATTTTTTTTGTCTTTTTGGCCTTATACTTCCACTTTTCCACCTAATTTTGAATAGAAATAAAATTAGAATTCGTAGGAGTTTCATATACATGGAGTTTTACTTTCCCTCCATCTCTTTTCTCTAACCAAATATCAAATTATCTCTTGCAGTGTTTTGAAACCTAGACCGTTCATCGAACCGAAAAATTAAGTGGGTTACGAGTCACTGGTTCAACCGTTGGGTCAATCATATTCGAACCAGTAACATCATATTTATACCATAAATAATTATTAATATTTTAAAAATAACATTAGTTACATAATAAATAACATTAATATACTTAACAACTTATCTTTTTTTTTAAAAAAAAATAATTATTTTTTCTTACATTAATAGTTCAATAAGATATACAATATAATAAAATAAATTTAGAAACAAACTTATAAAGATCAAATACAAGAAATAATATTATATATTTTCAAATTTAACAAAAAATTAGGTACACTAAATTATCATAAATAATCTAACATAAATAGCAAAAATGAATTGAGAAGAAAAATTAGGATTTCATATTTAGAAATAGCATAAAATAGTTTAAATTAACAGAAATTATCCCGATTTAACTTATCTTTTAGAAATAATCTATTATCCTTTTCAAAAATAACATAAAATTATGATACTTAACAAAAAATTAATACACATTTTAAAACAAAAATTAAAGATTTAATGTTTGGCTTCTCATTTTTTGGTTTCAACCGACCCGTTTTGTGGGCTGGGTGGCGGTTCGGATGGTCCGACCATCAAAGTCGGGTTGAATTTTAAAACATTAATCCCTTTTATATATATTTTTACTTTCACTTTTTTTATATTTTTACTTTTCAGTTTTCACCCCAATAAAAGACACTCTACATATACAGAAATTGACATTTGTCCTGGAACAATACATTTTGATGACAAGAACAGTGAATACATGCAAGTTGTAGATGGACATGTCGGCGAGAAATAAGAGAAACAAAAAAAATAAAGAGGTAGCTAGCAGTAAAGTGAAAATGATAGATACTGATACATGAAGCCCCCCATCCATATATTACATTCATGGAAAATCTTGTATGTCTTGTGGGGGGGGGGGGGGGGGAGTAGTGGGGGTGGTTCAATAATACAAGTAGTATAAACAGTGATTGAGGGATGGATGTAGGTTGAGTTGGATTTGTACATACATTTCAATTATGAAACACTGACACATTAGGACTTGCAAAGGAATATATATCATATACATATATATATGTCCTTTCAAAACATACATCAATTTTCAGAACTGGCTGTTCATGATGCCTTTTGTCTCCTTCCTACAATGTGTATTTTTCCAGGCCATCTTAAATTATCCATATGTATATGCAAACCGGTAAATTGTTTCTTTAGTCCTATAAAATAAAGGTAGAATTTGTTTTGGTACTATAATTATGACAAGTATCACTTTTAATTTAATAAAATTCAAAATCACGTTTATTTAGTCCCACAAATATCTTTTTAGTCCCAAAATAACAATGTACATGATTTTTTTGGACTAAAAATGCATGATTATAAGTTTTATGAGACTAAAAAGGACACTTATCATAGTTGTGGTATCAAAACAAATTCTGCCCTTATTTTATAAGACTAAAAAAATATTTTGCCCATATACAAACATACAGCGGACAAATTGGATAATTTTCGAAAAATCGGTATTTCCTTATTGAATTAGTCGAATGAATTTAACCTAATGTAACCTTTTTGTTTAATAAGAAACATTAATTACTATGTTCGTACAAAAATTGACTATGAGAATTATTTCAATTTTGTGGTACGTATCGATTATTTGGTTGTAGCTAGCTAGCTCAATATCTGTAAATTTAACTATACCAAATTCTATTATTAATTATGTAGTTTTTTTATCAACGTATTTGAATTTAGAAATTTCAAATCTATCAGAGTTGTATAAACTCATGCAATAAGAAAAGTTGGAATCCATTTAATATGAAATTATTAAGACTTTGTTTTAGAGAGAAGAGGCAGCTAGCTAGGTAGCAAGGGTGAAATGAGTGATGAGCATTAATTAATTAATGTCTAAATTAATATATATATATATATATATATATAAGTTATGATGGGAATTAAAGGGTAGGTTTTGCTTTACATGGGGTTGCAGCATTGATGAGTCTAATGTGCTCCTTTCCATATCTTGACTCTCATCATATATACTCAACATATTATATAGATAGAGAGATATTGCAGCAGCAGGCTGGTCTTCTAGGGTTTTCTATTTTCTGCTCTTTATCCCAGAAAACTTTGATGGATGGCGACAAAGAGGTAGCTAGCTACAACTAGAAGCAGCTTAAGAGATGATCCGCCCCTGCTGCACATCATTCTATCCTCGTCTTTTCTTCTCTATCACCAACCAACAAAAACCCTTGTTTTCTTTGCAACTACTAACATAGATCCAGTACTTAAGGATCAGGTATGTATATGTATTATGTATGTGTTCATCTTCTTAATCACTTTTCATCATCATTCATCACCACACACACACACACACACACATATATATATATATATATATATATATAGAGAGAGAGAGAGAGAGAGATCCATAACTTTTACCTATTTTGATTTGCAGGATTCATTCATTTAGTTCATGAATTTCTAAGCAAGAGTAATAGAATTTCTGAAATTATGGATCGACCCTGATAATTGAACTAATTAATCGTGTCCATCTTTGTCCAAATCTTGTTTTCTTGAGGGTCTGTACTTCAATTATAATTATACTAATTCTTCAAAGTGTGTTTAATGAGGTTAATTTGGATTAAATCATAAATTTAGGTCAAAAATGAAGGAAGAGGAAATTATTTTAAAATTAAACCTTAGAAGTTTTCTTGCTTCTTCTCCTTTTTTCCTTTCTCGAAAATAAGTAGAATTCTTGATTCACCTTTAAACCTTTTGATCAATGGTTGTGATCTTTTTCATCAATTTCTGTCGTTATATTTAATTTAATTACCACCAAAAAATTTCCCTAATAATCCTTTAAAATAAGCAAAGATTAATCAACCATACTCGCATGCATATATATATATATATATATATATATATACATAATTGATTATTATTGAGAATATCTGAATTATGATCACAAAAACACACATTATTCATGAAAATTGGCAGCAAAAAGGATGGCTTCCTCCAGCAGCTACTCAAACCCTCCGTGCGCCGCCTGCAAATTCCTCCGGCGAAAATGCCTTTCCGGCTGCATTTTCGCCCCCTACTTCCCACCCGAGGAGCCCACAAAATTCGCCAACGTACACAAAATCTTCGGCGCCAGCAACGTGAGCAAACTCCTGAACGAGATCCTCCCCCACCAGCGAGAAGACGCCGTCAACTCTCTGGCGTACGAAGCGGAGGCCCGATTAAAAGACCCGGTTTACGGCTGCGTCGGAGCCATTTCTGTTCTTCAAAGGCAAGTTCTTCAGCTGCAGAAGGAACTCGACGCCACCAATGCTGATTTGATGCGTTACACAAACCTAGTAATGAATACTACTCAGCGGAGGAGTTTCGATGACCATAATCGGGTTAATGTGGGTTATGGTGGAGGGTCCGATTCGTTCGACCCGAATCCGGGATATCCTGTTCCGTATTATTGTCCCAGCTGGAGTAATGGGCCTCCGGGGGAAAACCCGGAGACTGGTGGCGATGATTAGTGTTGAGATGAACATCGATCGTCCACGTTTCGTGTGTATAATGTACGTACGCGTATCTATACGTAATTCGGGTGGGTGCAAGTTCATGACATGCTTGTTATGATTTGGAGCTGCGGAATACTTAATTAATGTGATCACTTATCTAAATTGATTGTATGTGGATGAGTAAATTTTTGTGAAATAAAATGGAACTTTAATGTTAATTCGATATATGGTGTATATATACATGAAATACGTGCATGATTGATCATTCTATTTATTTATATTAAAAAACTACGTTAGATATGAGATGGTCGTTATTTAACCACTCTATTTACTTGAATTAGGAAACTAAGTTAAATATTCGATCCTCTCGTCCTAAATGTAACTAGCCCTAAATGTCGATTTTTGTGTCTATTAACTGTTGTGGCGGATTTCTAAGTAAAAATTATCATAAATTGTAATTTCAAGAATAGAATTAAAATTCCTAATGCCTTACTTGCACCACCCCTATATATTAGAATTATTATTTATATAATAAGTATATTGTACATATGGTACAATAGTTAAAATTCAATTGACATTGTACACAAGAATAATAAAAGTATGGTGTGGATGATTAATTTAAATAAAGTGGTGGCTGTGGCTGCCCTTAATCATGCTTCAATGTGCTTAGTTCAAATGATTTTGTTTGGTTTAATTTGGATATGCTTTACAAAGGTTGCTCAGTTTTTGTTTGCCCAAAGATGAATCAGTTAGTCTACTTATTAATTAATGTAAAAAGGAAACTCAAAGTTGCAGGTAAAGCATCTTCTATATATTACACAACCCACCTATATAATTTACGGGCTTAAACACAATTTTCGTCCTATATTTTTTGTATTTTAATATTTTTAATTCTTATTTTTTTGAATAATAAATACTAAATAGGTTCGATAACTTTTTAATTTTTTGCGATTTCGATCCTTCAATCTTCGAAGGTTGCAAATGTCGCTTGAAAAAAAGAATATGAGGCCGTGCTTTTTAATTTGAGATTTTTATTCCTATTGGTCAATTTCTGCTAGTGTGGGAGCCAAATTTTTGTCATGTATCTTTTGTGTTTTGACGTTTTAGTTATTTATCTTTCTAGGATATCACGTAGGTCCTATAACTTTTAATTTTTCCCAATTTTGGTTTATTAAACTGATCAGTAGGAACAAAAATCTCAAATTAAAAAACCACGTGCTGGGCACATACTTTTTTTCCTACAATATTTGCAAACTCCGAGGACTAAAGGGCCAAAATCTTCAAAAATTGAAAAGTTATAGAATCTATTTGCTACTCTAGAAAAATAAAAGACTAAAACGTAAAATACAAAAGATATGAGACAAAAATTGCTTTAATCGTATTGTAGCAGTAGAGAGTAGTCGCCAATGAGACTTAGTTCGGTTGACGAAGTTGAGGCCCCATACTTAAAGATTACGAGTTCGTGCTTAACAATACCTTATTGTTCGTAATGTTAATTATGATATTTACAAACAAAAGTTGAAAGTGAAAAAAAAAAAGTTGAAGTTGGAGAGTTCAAAAAATTAATTTAAACAGTTTATAATTTAGATCAACTCAATTGAAACGATTTAAAAGCAAAAACTATACAACAAAAATGCTATTATTAGCATATTTTCAGCAATAAATTGATAATTACTCATTTCAAATATTTACAAAACACGTCTATATTATTATATTTTATTATTGTCGTTGTCTTCAATAGTAAAAAAATCCTAAGAAGATTTTTCTCTCATGTGAACCTACATCAACCTACAGAACTTCCATATGCACCTTGTAATTTTACTAAAATACCTTCTTTTTTTTTGTTCTTTCAAAAACTATTATCTTCTTATATATATATATATATATATAATTATAGTAAATTATTTTTTAAATTTATTATAATTATAAATACTCTTTATATTTAAAAGTTTACAAATATCCTCTAAAATTAACGGCCGTCTAACAATTACCTTGATCATGACATCCTATTGTTGATGGCTATTTGTTAGACGGCAGTCGTTAACTCTAGGAGTTGTTTTTAATTTTTCGAATATTAAAAAAATATTTATAATTATAACAAATTTAAGAAAAATCTTAAACTCGTAATAATACAGTGAGGCTCCATAGTCCATACTATAAGTCACTAAAATGTTGTCAATTATAGTTTTTTTTTTTTAATTTATTTAAGATCTCATTTAGTCTTTCACTTTATGAAATTTATAAAACTAATAATGTAGATCGAATTTTGAAAGATAATTTGGTAAAACGCAGAACTAAGCGTAATAGTTATAAGGAAGAAATAAGGAGCGATTTAGATTGAAAAGTAGGATGTGCAAGTTATGTGAAGTGGTGAGGGATTGAGAGTTGAGAGCCGCACCCGCTCCCCCATCCCTACCCCTCAAGAAAAAGCGCATTTAGGAATGACAGTTTTTGGAAATGTCTAAAGGGATAAAAACAAAGAATTGGGAGGTAGGCTAGTGGAGGGGGACTATGGGATTGGAGTTGTGGGGCTGCTGCCGATCATTCACATTTATTTGCACAAACTTGTACATCAAAATATGCTCTCTGTCTCTCTCTCTCTCTCTCGCTTTTTCTCAGTCTCAACTAGTTCAAATTTCTCAACCACACATGGCTTCTAAGGGGGTTCAATTTCATTACAAACTCACTCACTAAATTGTATGTTTGATTGAATGACAGTGAAGTGTATTTGAGTCTAGTAACATTATATAAATTCAAGTATTTTTAGAAATTATAAAATGTTCATAGGGTTAACCTGTAAAATTGGGATCAACGCACTCTGATGTTTAAATCAGCAAATTATTTGAATCAAAGGAAATAAAGAAACTTTCAGTAGAATGTAAGACCTAACAAGCTTAATGTGTAAATTTTTTGTGTATAGAGTACTGAAATTATAGAAACTCTTGTGTGAAGAGTGGACAGTGATGAGAAATCGTGTATATTTTTTTCGGTAAATGTAAATTTCATTAAATAAATGGTAGTACATAGAAAAATAATTTGTCGAGTCAATACAAAAACAAATTAATCGAGGAGGTAGTTACCTGTCATCCTTATTCAATTGGATACAGTTGACGAGTACATCTTTGTTGGTGTGCTTTGAGGGTAATGTGTTATTTGATGTGTACAATATGATCGACGTAAAAAGTAAGGTGGACGGGCCTTAGCCTTGTCGAAATTGCGTCTGGATGAAGGGCCGTCTCGTCAGTAGGTGAACAGAAGTTGGATTGGTAATGGTACAACCTAGTAGAGCTAAATGAACTAGTCTTGACTCCTTAATATAATATGGATAGTATTTTCTTGTTGAATTATGAAAAAATGAACAACCATAAATGTCAAATAGGACAATAATTATTCCCATCAAATAATTCATACACTACATTCTAATTTTGAAGCTCCAGTAGATAAATTCCATTTTGCACAAGAGAATCAGAACATTATCTTTTTAGGAAAAAATAAAAAGAAAACAAAAAATAAAACCCAACCTTGAAAATCTACAAAGATGACGTCCAAAGAAATCAACAGTACAACTAAAAAAGAAGTCTCAGTTCTTTCTGCTGGCCGTTGATTTAGGTCCAGCAATCAACAAATAATTAGTCCCATCAATCAGAGTCGACAGATGGGCCATCCCTACCGCCCTCGTGTGGCCCAACAAACAGGCCCAATCCCAAAGTTTGTACAGTGACTGATTGATTTGATGGGCTGAAAAGCCCTTTTTCTCGCACTCACAACCGGCAAATTACACTGTGCCCTTACAACCAATTGTCTCGCCTTCTGCCCCTTATATGCTAATGTTTTATTTTGTTTCCCATGTAAATTTGTTGTCTTGTGGGGGGTATAGTGGTGGGTTCGTTGCATCCAATTAGCACATTTACATTTTGATTTGAAGTGGGATGGTCCTTGTGTCGGTTCCACAATTTTTTAATTTTTATTTTTTTAATTCGAGTCGAGTTTGATAAAAAATTTTATTTAATTCTTTTATCATGTGAATGTACAGTCGTCTGGTTATTAGTTCATAAAAAAGAAAGAAAAGTGACCGATTGATATAACATGTACGTTTGTTACGAAATTGGCTACTTCTTGGATTTGAGTTTTTCTATGCTTAACATGTGGAAGTATTACGAGAGAAAATTGCCCGATGAGGCCATATTGGGCCCAATAAAGGCCCAAACTTCAGGAGATCCAGAACTTGCCCGGGCGAGCCCAATCTTACTTGTGAGTTAGCAATTGGACAATGATGTGGTCAAGATTTCTTTAATTCGGCCCAAAAGTTACATGTAATATATTGATGGAGGTGGAGTTCTGGTCGAGGGTTGCAGGCAATAAACTTAAAATTAACACAAACGTCAGAGATGTTGGGGGTTATATCAACGAAGCACTCTGATGCTCAAATTAAAGTTGGTCATGAGGTCATGTCAATAGATGGAAAAATGCATATGAAAATGCGCTATATATAGGTAATGCCCAATATACATTTCCCATTAAGCACTCCAAGAATAATACAATATTGATTCAAGAATTCAAATCTCGAGTTATTAGGGTGGAGATGGGTCAATCAGGTTCAACCCAAGTAAAAAGATGCGAATTCAAGAGCTTAGGGACATCTGGAGGAATTATTAAGATAATTTAACTCTTTTTTTTTTGGGATAAATTACATTGAGATATTTTGATATTTGTCATAGTTATAAATATATCTTTTAGAATTAATAACCTTATAACAAATACCTCTTATAATATGTTGTTATGAGGCAATAATAATTAATCGATCATGATTCTAATAAAATATTTATAATTTTTTAGATAATAAAAAAAATAAGTTTTATATAAGAGTTTTTGTCATAATAAAATAATAAAATATCATATATAAATAAAACCGAAAAAAGATGAAAACAAGATAGGTGTAATGGGTGTGAGCGTCGCGGCAGGAAAAAGAAGGGAAGTATTAATGTGGCAGCACAAAATGCAACTTGTATCTCATGCAAGCCCTCTCCTCGCATGCAATCCAACACGTCGCACTTCTCCTTCCCTTTTTAATCCTACCCATTTATACTCAATTTCACAATCGAGTTTCCACTTCTAGCTCATTTCATTTCCTCACGCTCCACCCTCCCATGGCGGACCGCGACCGCCCACTCCCGCACCACATCCAAGTCCACCACCCTCAACAGCAACACCGCTATGAAGACAGCGTCAAATCTCTCCTCCCTCAAAACGGGCCCTCCACCACCCAAGTCCTTGCTGTAATCACCCTCCTCCCCATAGGCGGCTCGCTCCTCGGCCTCGCTGGGATCATACTCGTCGGAACACTAATCGGCCTCGCACTTGCCACCCCAGTTTTTGTGATCTTCAGCCCGATATTGGTGCCGGCGGTGATTCTATTCGCCGCCGCAGTCACCGGATTCTTGACTTCAGGTGCTTTTGGTCTCACCGGCCTTTCGTCGATATCATGGCTTTTGAATTCATTCCGGCAGGCGACAGGACCTTTGGACTACACAAAGCGGCGGTTGCAGGAGGCGGCGGTTGCAGTGGGGGATACGACGAAGCAAGCGGGTGAAACGATTAAGGCAAAAGCTCAGGACGAAGGAAGAGAAGGTGGTGGTGGAAAGACTTGAAGAAGAAGCTCCAAGATTCTGTTAACTAAAAATACTAATAATAATGCGGATTTTTGTTTACTATGATCTACTTATGTTAGTGTTTGGTTGTCTGTGTATCTGTTGTGTGGTGCAGAATTGATGTGGAGGAATATTGTGTAAAAATTGTAGAATCAATAATTGTTGGTGTTGATTTTGTGTTTGTCAGGTTACTGCATGTTTAAGCAACATAATGCCAATTCCAACATTTAAATTAACGAAAAGATAAAGAAAGTCCCCTGTGGGTTTCATAGCAAGAAAAGGAAAAGGGAAAGAAAGAAAAAGTAGTAATTCATGTGATGAATTGAGGCAGACATCAGGATTCAGGGGCAGGCTTGGCGTCGTTAGGAATCCAGAAGGTTAGAACTGAAGAGGCAGCAGCCGCAAACATCACTCGGCGAGGAGCCCATTTTAGGCACGACGGTACGCCGATGTAACTATCCATACACGCCACCTGAAGACATACATACAACACCAACTTGTTCAGATTCTTGTAAAAATTTTGGATCATATTACTCGTTTTATCCAAGTTCTTCTACATATTCAGGGTGCATCTTACGGCTGTCGATTTTCTGGCAGTTAGGTAAATTCCCAAGACATTTTTGTGCGTGTATAGGTGTGGGTGTGGGTTCCCGAATAATACCTTATTTGGCTCATTACTGATGTTCCACGTATGTATGTTTCCATCACCTGAACCTGGAAGAAGATTAAGGCATTCAATTCAGTCACAATCTGACAGACAAAATAACCAGAATGACGTTCTGAATGTGATATCATTTCATCAGAGGGAGATTCAACCTTCAATAGAACACCCATGCAGAAATAATGTAATGTTCCCATACATGTTCGCACAGATAACAAAGAAAAGTCTAGAAGATGTAACTCGTTCATAGGAATCTCAGTATTAGAAGAACAAAATGCAGGGAGTTCAGGACGAAAAATCCATACGAGAAATATTGAGATCAAAACATTAATTGCATGGAGAATTCAAAAAATAATAAAATAGAATAAAATAAAAATAAATAAAATTGCACCGAGAACAACTTGCAGCAATCCCAATAATAACACTTTGGGATGCTCTGTATCTAAAAAAAAACAGTTTGGAAAAGAAGCTGTACCAGAGAGCACATATTGGCCATCCGGCGTGAAAGTTGCCTCTATGGTTGCATTTGGGGAAGAATCCATACTAAATCCACTCCTCTGCACAGGGGAAAGTAAAACCATTTAAGGAAAGCTTAACAATAAGACCTCAGACCCTTGTAAATCCGAATTCATACGATTTGCAGCAGCAAAGAGGTCTGGAAGACAGTTCGAGGGGAAAACTGACCTTCTCTCCATTATAAGCATCAAGTAGATAAACATGGTTGTTTGTTGTTGTCAAAAGCATTGATTTACCATCATTGCTGAACTTAATATCACAGACCTCAGCTGTATCGCCGCCAACTAGGAAAGTGTCAAAGGGACCCTGAACAAAACAAAAATAATCAGACTGGTAAAATCTAAAGTTGTAATCTAACAACTTTTCGAACATGCAAACCTTGTCATATGATCTAGAATCGAATAATTTGATTGCACCTCCTTCCATTGCCACTGCAAAGACCAGACCTTGTTGATCATAAGCAACTGTAGGCCTACCTCGCAGATGTAAGATCCCCTGAAAACTACATTGGTGAGCACACACATCAGACTTTACATGCTCATTTGAAGCAAAAAGATGGTTCAAGAAATTTGCAGCTCCACAAGAACCATCATTTATTCTCTTATTCTTAGGTTTTAATTTCAGGTGGATGCAACTGAAATCGCGAATCACATAGGCTGTTTTGTGCCATGGTAAAGTGATTCTTTAAAAGTCAGTGTAAATGTAAAGACCAAATTCATTTATTCAACCACTAAAGAAAAATCAACTTATAAAAGATATCTCAGTCTAATGTAGCATAAATGCTGAATACATAATCCTTTTTCCAAAAACAAAAAGATCATTTCACAGAAATAGAAACCAACCTGACAGGCGTTTACACGAAGATCCCACATCCTGACACTGTGATCTAGAGAACCAGACATGAATCCGTCATTCACTGGAGACATGCACAGGGACACCACCCTGCATCAACTCAGAAGCAAATTCTCAGTCATCATCGCCAAGTATTAAATTTCAATGGTGAGCTGTGCTCTTTCAAGATCAAATCTTGTTCATAAATAAATGATAGAAGGACTTCCCAATAGATATTAAGTCATAACAAAAAGTGCAAATGCTTCTTCCAACCCCCAAAATAGTAGACAAACCATGCAAGCCAGGAAATATTACCTTTCTTTGTGCCCCTTAAAGTATCGAAGGCATCTATTGTCATACATAGATAGATACCTCAAACACTCTGCCAACAAAAAGAACAAAATATATCAAAACTAGCATGTTATGTAATTAGGTAGACCATCAAAATGTAGCTATAATTAGTCACCTCCATGGGCATCCAAATTGTGCTTTGAAGAACATATAACCGAACTTGGGTGATGAGTGAAACATATCCTGTCGGCCCCATGTTTCTTATGATACGTGGTCTTCAGCAATCTGAACTCAACAGAACCCATCAAACTAAAAAGAAGGAAAAGAAAGGGAGACAGCTCTATTTGCTAATCAGGACAAGGTCTTACTTAGCACTAGCAATGTCATAGAGTCGCACCGAATCATCATCACTTGCTGTTACCAAAAGATCAGCCGTTCGATGGAAATCAAGCGAATTAATTTTCCCACCCTAGAAAAACATGCACAGCATCCATAGTTACAACTTACAAAGGCACTGCTCGAAACAGCAAAAACCAACAATTCAGCGTATTCTACGCGACAACCATTAACTTCATTAAAGAATTCCACTGCATTACATTCGCAAACTATAAACCAACTCATGCAATTGCATAAAATTGCACTCGGATGATGCTTTTACAGACAACACAACATCCCATAACAGAATTTCATACAACAATCGTGATTCAAAAGTTAATGGCTTCATCCAAAAATAAAAGATTTTGAGAAAGACAAGAACTTACAAAATCAGAGAAGACAGCTCCAACTGACATGCTGCGAACGATGTCGTCGTTGAGTTCGGAAAGCGCCATCATCTGCTTCGGTTAATACTTCTCCGGCAGTGATTGGGGAATTTAAATCGATTAAGAAAATAATGCAGTGATTCAGAAACAAGACGGTATTTTCGTGCAGCGATAATTTGATTAGGGTTTATGTGGGGTACTTTAAGAATCACCTAGATTTTGGCTTTTCTTTCGCCCACTTTTTATTCGTTTATTTATTTCTTGAATATTTTTTTATTTTACTATCTATATATCGTGCTACCTTAATTGATAAAAGAATTTATGAATATAACGATTATGTATATTCAAATTATAAATATATTATTTTATTTATTTATAGTAAAAAAATTGTATCTAATTAATTTGAATTTTTAAAAAAAAAATATGCACGCGTACCAAACTCCAAAAATTATATATATTGGCCTTGCAATAAAGGAATAGACTCCTTTTCCTCCAACATAATGTTATTTGGGCCATGTTTTTCAATTTATTATATAATTAAATTATTTGTTTAAATATATATTTAGCTATTATTAATTTGAAAATAAAGCAACAAGTAAATACAGAAATTTTCATTAAAATGATATTGATACGTGAAATTTATTAAAAAGTCGTATTTGTTTGTCTGGTTGATATATATTGATTAAAATATACTTAAGAGTACAAAATAAATATTTTGAAATTCCTTTTTGTAAAAAATATTCTATTCATACACATTTAAAGTTAATGAAAATTATTTAAGATAATATCAATTTTGATAAATTATTTATTTTATCTTTACTAAAAATAATAAAAACTTAAATTATGCAACACATCAAGTGTTGTTATGCGGTATTGCACACACTTACCTACCTTGGATTTCATTTGCAAAGGAGAAAAAGTGCAATTGAATGGTTCTCAAAAGTTTAACAGTCTGCTGTTTGTTTACATCTTGCAACGTATGCTGAATTGTAATAAATCAAGGCAAGAGACTAACAGAAACACTACACTGTTCATCAGGAGGCCATTCAGCTTGTAACCTAATTGCGAATTTTAGATCGAATAAAATGTACATGTATAAATGATACTTGAACTAGCCTGCTTTCACTAAAAGAAGGAAAGAACTTGCAAAAAGTCATGGGCGGCGAATATCTTGGAACAGGAGTTCCAATGCTCTCAAGTATAAGGTGTTGAGTACAATAAATGTTAACAGCAGCAGATATGAATATACATTGGAAAACAAAAACAGAAAAACAAGAGTAACAATCACTATAAAAGCACAAGAAGAAAGGTCTCATGAAGTAAAAGAAACCCATTAGTGGCCAAACCAACCTCGTTGAGCTTGGCCGTCCCCATCATTCATCAACTTGTCTAGTACTATGTTCAAATCAACTGACTGTCCATTCTCCGTTAACTTTCGAACCGTTGCCCTCACTTGATCTCTTGGAAATCCCATGTTTGTCACCTTGTCAACCACATCATCAATAGGAACCCTATTTCCAGAACCACCAGCTGAGCCGGAGGCTGTAGGGAGTGCCTGAGGCAATATTCGAGCAGTAGGAAGATGTGGATAACCACTTCCACCACTCTGGCCCAAAGACTGAGAAGAAAGTTGTATTGGTTTCATGGGGGGGCCATCACCATAGTGCGGTGGAGGGCTACTATAAGTGTATGGCTCCCCATGACCTGATGTTGGACCAAATGAACCAGAATATCCTGGACCAGGTCTGCCAGAAGGAGCCTCATAGACACTTGGTGTAGGTCCATAAAATTGTTGAGAGGGAAGGGGAGGAACAGCAGATGGGGAATAAGAGGAAGATGGGCGAACAGGTGGTGAGTAATTTGGAGGAGTATATGGTGCTTCTTCAGGAGGATGACCTAACGATGGCTGAGGTGGAGTAGGGTTAACACCTGGGAATAAGGGTTGCTGCAGTTGGGATGGTAACTTGTATTGGTGCTCTGGTGAAGGTGGAGCCAGGTGCTGCTGCTGTGGTGTTGTTATTTGGTATCGCAGACTTGGGTTTTCTGGAGTTTGACCAGATGGTGGGAAGTGAGGCTGTTGCTGAGGGACAGAAGGAACCTGGTTCTGAGGGAACTGGTTAGGAAGCTGAACCTGAGGCTGCAAGTTCTGCTGTGGAGGTGGTGGAGCATTAGGTGGAGGGAGCATTGGGATTGGTTGTGTAAGAGAAAATGTAGAGAATTGCGGGTCAGCCAATGCACCAGGCTGGGCAGAACCGATATGTGGATTCTTCTGGATTTCAGCTTCTTGTTCCACCTTTGGAATTGGCAGTTTAGCAATGTGCAATTGAGCTTCAACTACTTCTTGTTTATCCCTTATAACCTGTACACCAGCTTGTACCTGCAGAAAAAAATTTATGATAAGCAGAAACATAATCGAATTTTATGATAAGCACAAACATAATCAATTAACCATTTTAAACATGTTACAAAGGGTTAAGCTAAAACCTGAAAATACTACACACTTCAATCGGATAGGGCCAATCCTACAATAATCTAAATCCAAAAATACACCCTCAACATAAAGCTGGAGTACCCAACTCAAGACATTTGTTATTTCATTAAATTTTATTCTTAAATTCTGTAAAAGATTAAGGAAATTAAGCAGCACTGACCAGACAAAATGATCATTATTATTATCTAGAAGAGAGGTGCTAGCAGGGGTACTAAGACTAGGTAGAAGACAAGCAATGCTTTGACTTAAGGCAGGATGCAAGCAAGTAATGGGAAAACAAGCCCGAATAGCTAGACCTGGCTCACATGCTGGATCAGCCGACTACAAATGCAAATTATGATACCGTTCTTAGCTTGCATGCATGAGCATACATGTATTTGTAGTGATTCAGAGGTTAAGCTTCAACTGCACAGAGTGTCCATATCAAGTTTCAAATCAGGCGAGCAGTCAACAACATGAGATCATGATTATGAAGCAAAGCAAAGATTTGAACACACTGCTCCGCCAAGTTGATAATTGAATATATTCCATTCTCCTTAGAAGTCATTAATAAAAGTAAGAAGTTACAGAATGGTTACCTCTCTAAGAATATCCTCCAACTGTCTAATTTTCCCATCAGTGCTCCCCTGGTTGTTGTCAATGGACTCCTTCAGATCATCCATGGAATTTTCAAGGTTACGACTCCTTGTTTCCAACTGTGATAATCGTGCACTCACACCATCCAGGGTATGCATCAGATTATCTGCATACTTCTTCATTGTCCTATCAATCTCAGAAACCAAAGACACATCCAAAGATGCATTTACGGGTTTGTGACTCTTCCCCAGAATGAATTTGGCAGGTTCACCGGCATCAAGAGAAGTGTAATTCTAAAAAATTACGAAGAATAATTCGTGAGAGCGTATCTAAAACTATAGATCAGCAAAGACCATAGAGCAATAAAACACAATTTACTCAACCCCAGATAAAAGGATAACGATATAAGTTATAACAGCAAGCATGTAGTGGGACCAATTCCAAAGCAGCTCAGCAACAAATATCCAAATAAGTGATACCATCCAGAAACCTCTGACATGGATTCCGCAGCAAAACAACCAACACCAATCGTCACCCACAAAATCACTACTATCACTCATCCACTCATATAACAAACACTAATAAAGTTAAACAGTGAACCAACCCACCAATTAGACCTTAGATAATTCAAGCATACATACAAAAGAAACAGAAATAGAGAAACAAAAATTTAGAGAGAATTACTCTAATAGGAGAGGCATTAGTTTTGGAGTCCAAAGAGTTCCACGTCCTGAGCGGACCATCGTCGTCACCGAAGTCAAAATTGGACGACCGCGTAGTCGGAGGCGGAGGTGACGACGATCCAACGGCTGGGCGAATCGGCATGAAATCGTAGCTGGGGACGATGTCGTCTTTCTTCCCCGGAGGACGATTCATGAAGTCGATGAAGTCAGTGTTACTGCTGACAGTAGCTATGCTCTGCGAACTCGATAGATCCATGATCTGCTTGTCCATTAACTGCGACGTCGTACTGCTGCTCATCTGATTGCGAGCAAAAGACGGGTTATATATCTCTCTATATATGTATATGTATATATATGTATCTGTGTGTGATCGAAAGAATATAAAATTCGGGGTGGGGAGATGGGAGTGCTGCTGCTGCTTTTGGATATTTGTTGTGATAAGCTGAACTGGAGAAAACTGGAGCACCGGAAACTGGAGAGTAGTTGAAAAGGCACCCGGAATTGGGCTTGTTAGTTCAGGCCCGTTAGATAGATGGGCTTGGGTCAGAAAAGAGCCTAACGTTTAGGCCCACCTAACTCAACCCTTGAAAGGGCAAGATGGAAGCCGTCTTCTTCTCAACACCGATGTCCTAATTTGACATTTACCATCAATCGAGGGTCTAAAACGTCATTTCGACCTCAGAGGTATATAAATAAGCCCAACCGTTTTTTCTTTTTTTGTATTTCCTACAAATTGACGAAAAGCAAAGTAGAAATGACCACATCTAGGGATTACAACAGAGTAGGTCTAAAACAAATCTGTTAAAATTTGAAACCCGCTTCATCAAGAAATTATTGAATTTGGAGTCTTGAACTAACATATCCGATTAATATTTTTAAAATATTAAAAAATAATATTATATAACTTTATAAGTATAAAGCAACAATATTATTAAAAGGTTAATATTTTTTTTAAAAATTTGTATGTTCATGTCTCAGTCATTGAAATATTAAAATTTTAGTATATTTATTACTAATATAAACATTAAGATGTTTATAAACTATTTATATTATTATTTTAATTTATATGAGTATTAAACTTATATACGATACGTAAGTATAAATAAAATATACATATTTTTTCTATATGCGTACGAATATATTTATACAAGTATATATATAATATGAAAAAAAAATTACTCAAATAAGTTACGGTGGATCCAACTCGGACTGTTGCCATCTTTAACCACATCGTAGTATATTAAATAACTATTTTATTTAAAATATATAAATTGATAGAAAGAAGAATTATTTAATATGAATATCTTAACACGTCATCATAAAAATAAAAAGCATCAACTAACAGCATCGTTGATATACATTTTCCAGCAGCTTGGACTTTGAAACGCAGATTCTATTTTTCTCCTAGCTGAAAAGCATTCCACTCGTGCCTCTATTTTACACGTTAAACTACAGTTAGAGTCACAAGTTTTCGATTTAAACACTGATAAGAGTTTGAATTCCACCAAAATTGTAAAATTTATCACTATGCTGGTCTATTATGAATTGCATCAATCAATTCATAATGTTCGATTCAGTATACCGAAAAAATATTATTCAAAAAAGTATATAAAAATTACTGCAGAAAGAAATTATTATTATTTTATTTCCTGGCAACACATTTTTTTTTGCTTGAAATAAATACACATTTTACTGCCCAACTGTAGGCCCTAAAATGAGGGGAGAGAATGAGAATTGTGATTATTTTGATACTCCCTTTTTCAGGGCAACAAACAAGAAGAAACCAATGACCTAATATTTTCCTTCTAAAAGCAAAGAAGTAAAAGATATTATAATGACCAGTTTTATTGCATTATTACAACAACAAAAGAAAGATGTACATATAATGCTTCCATTTTCTGCTTCCTATTGTACAGCAACTCCTTTATTCATAAAAGTTCCCACACAAGTGATCCCCTTTAGTTCCCTCCACTTGTTGCTTCGCTGAAAATTCCCAGAGCAGACTGCAGCAGAGATCAAGCATTACACCTATAGTTTGAATTGATCATCTCCAAGTAATAGGCAATGGCATTCACAAAAGATTGAACTCACTGTATTAAGAACGCGTAAAGCAGCAGGCCGTGTAAATTTCCTCGCAAAAAGGAAGCATCGAGAGGGTTTTCCCTTACTAGTGCACCATTCCCGTCTGTATTCGGTCTCATAATAGATGTTAACTATATCCTGGAGAAGTGAAAATGTTTGTAAGCTTTAATATTTATTTACCACAGAATAATGGTGGAAGTGGAACTAGGCAGTTATAAACTGTGAGCCGAAAATAAAATAACGTATTTCCAAAATAAATTGGCACTATATAAAGTAGCACATTAAGATATATTCTACAAAATACCTGCAATGGGAATTTTATGATGAAAGATCTCAATCATGTCTATGTTTTCTAAAAATAGAGTTGTTAGTTATAATATGACAAATTGGAAGTTAGGTCCAGATATTTTGGATTTTATTGGTGGGGTTGCAGGTTGCATGGCTTATCCATACCCTTCTGGTTCTCCATGTGGACAGGTAGGCTTCACGTATGTTCGAATATTTACTGATGCTTCCAACCATTCTACATCATCATGAAAGTTGGAATGCATAAATGCAAAAATCACGGCAGGCACGAACATACCTTGATAGATTGGATAAGCTTGGGAGTAGCATCAGCCAGCTTGTAGGTCACAGGATGCCATCCTCGCCTTTCAGGGTCTCTGGAAGATGAAACATCCCAGGAAGTATGTGTCAGCGATCTCCTTGTAATTTCTCCTTCAAGACCTTTTTGCTGATCAGTCAGAAAAAGAAAGGATAGCCAATCAGTGCAAACTGACCTTATTACAGGAAATATTGGTAAGGTAGTTAACTCACGTATGTGAACAAAGATCAACTTACAGCAAGCAAGGTTTGAACATAATGCTCATCTGGTATACAGTTATGTTCCTTAGATCCATCAGCAGGCTGCAGATGGCAGAGTAGAGAAAACCGATCGAAGCTTTAGAAGATTACTTGCAGTTTAATGAAGACTACATAGGGTTAACCCATGCAACTTCAGCAATTTATATATGTGAGAATATTATGTGTTGTTATATCCAAAGATATGACTGGAAAGAAATAAGCAAGAAGCAAAACTTACAAGGGGATGGTCCCGCCAAAATTCAGGTAAAGACTTCTTCTGCTTGTGGGGGAAAAGAGAAAAACGAACAAGTTACCAAATTTGTAAAACATGAAACCATAAGAATCTATGCCTCTGTGGTCTGAAGATATATGCACATTTGTGTATATAGTGTCGCTTTGAGTAACGCAAGATTCACATTTGAATGAAATTGTCGCCAGATCAGATCGATGTGGATTAAATGTGCAGGTGTCCTAGCTCCTATGATCACAAAAATATCTGTGCAATTAGAATTAAATGTTTCAGGCCTATAACAGAATTAAAATTTGTACTTGCCTTCACTAGCCAATTAAGAAACCACAGGTAATATAAGTGGAAAATAATAATAGAGTATAACCCAACTGATGAGTCCTACTTGATTTTTATTGTATCAGATAAGATAAATTCAATATGAAACTAAGTCAATCATTACTTGCAGAAAATAAAGTTGGCACCTACACCAATGGCCCGCATAAAAAGGACAAAAAGGAAAAAACATCAGGCCCTATATTTATGACTTGTGGCAAGGACTCATCGGCTCGTTGCAAAAGGATTCATATCTTGATCGCTACAAGTTCAGAAGATGACTTGCCTTACAATGCTGCTCGAACATAGGGTATACAGTGTCATCTTGAACTACAATCTCGGCATGCTTTCTGGTCAGAACGACCCACTGCGAGAACAAAACACAAAGATAACAGGCCAGAACTGGATACAGCACGACATTTCTTCTCTTTCACATTGCCCATTTTACTTTCAGCAAGTGTGTTTCTGAACTAGTTTTACCTTGGGAAACAAGGAGTGAAACAAAATAAATGTTACCTGAGATCCTTTCCTCCAGTTTTCAACAGGAATCACTGGATGCATTTTTGGATTGTACCGGCCTTCTTTTGTGTCAGCAAAACTGGTTCCATGATTACAAGAATATCAAATTATAGTAAACAGTCTGAGAGGCACTTTTCTCGCATGCCTACTAATCCATCAGATGTTTATGAAGAGAGAATTTTCTAGAGGACAAAGGTTTTAGAAAGATACAGAGAAAAGAAAAATATTTCTGAAGAAACAAACCATATTAGTAATGACATTTATCAGACACTTCAGATGTTAATGATTATGCAGCGGAAACAATAATTATATCCCCACTGACCTGTCAACAAAGCTAGTTGCGGCAGACATTATATAGTCATACGTATAGCTGAAATTGTATAAAGGTATGCAGCTGTAACACAATCGTGAAAAAAATAAAAGAATGTTAATGACGGAATTTACAATGACCAGAAATGCATGAGCTAAAACACATGATATATTCAGCACTTCTATTGTAATCAGAAACATAAAATTAATTCTATATTGCAGAAAAACAAAAGTAATATTTGAATAGTGATCGAAAGAAATATTAGAACAATCATCAGGAGACCCAAATATTCACCTGTCTGAGAGGAAAAGGAAACGTTCATTAAGATGATCCATTAATGCATTTTGAAGCAAAATACGCTCGGCCTGGATCATGCTAGCTTCTCCCCAATCTACCTGGAAATGAAGCATCACTTGCTAAATATCAATTGAAGCACAACAAAGAAACTGTCTCCAAGGTTCACATTATAATTAAGTAACATATAGGTTGTAGTTAAAAATAGAAAGGTCACAAGGCCTACAGATTACTTCATTTATCACCCACAGAAGTTTCAATGCATAAATGTGTCCAACTGTTGATCATAAATGTAACCATATGAAGGTCAGATCTTTAAACGGAAAGTAACCTGTACGCTATCATTAATTTGTCGATTTAGAAAGTATGTCGATCTTGTTGTTGTTGTGGTCAGCAAGAACCCTGGTCTTGAATGTACGTAAACTGAAAATCTATCCTCATCAGCACCCTGCAAAACAACAGAAGCATTTTGTCTGCACAAATCAATCATCGGCAGAGATGACAAAAATGTTTTGTTTCAGAGTAGACTAGCACAGTTTGATGATAGGGACACTGCCAATAAATCATCTAATCTTTAATACAAGAGTGAGCAGCAATGTGTAAAAATAGCAAGGATAACCAAGCACTCCAGAGGAACTACTCTTTTACTGCCCGGCAAGCCCATCATTCAGTTTACAGCTAAAAGATTTAACACTGCTAAAATCACTTTAGATCACATTTCCATAAACATCATGAGTCATTTAAGAGCAACCACTGCTATTATTAGTATAATGATTGCCAAAAACAAAATTAGAATCTTTTATTTTTTTATGAACAGAATTAGATAATGTTAAAAATAACAAAGACGAGAAATCAATGACTCACTCAGGAAAACTTAGATTTATACCCGAAAAAACGCATCCCAAACCATGTCAAGAGGAATCCGGTTCCTCGCAATAAAGAGGAATGCAATTTTAGGCTTCCGAATCAAAGGCGGAGATATCAACGACAACATTTTGATTCTGCTGTACTCCGACTCCATTAACACAAAAGTCGCGAAACAAAACCCCAGCAAAAGCGCCGCTAACAGCTTCCTCTTCCATCTGTGGTGAAACTTGTGCGAATTCGACCTTCGCCTCATCTATCCTGCACAACCTCTTCGCTTCACTTGCCAACCATTCCGAGGCAGCACAAGCCGCCTTAACAATTTCAGCAACTCCAATTTACCCAAAACTCCACTGCATTCACTTCACGAATCAGTCTCAGTTTTCACCTCCCATTATTACTCTGTTTCTTCATGTAAATCACAACCCACACACATAAACTCAGCTTTAGTTTCCACGCACATTTTTTTCCGGAAATAAACAAACAGATCCAACGAAAGATTAAGAGCCCAAAACTAACTTTACTACAGTGCCTTGAATTCTGTGAAATTGGAGGAGAAGTACCACCAGGAGCCACAAAAGACAAAGAAACTAGAAAGCTAGCGTGATTTCTTGAAGAATCTCGTGAAAAATCAAACAGAATGGAGCAGTAAAAGAGGAAAATGGAAGACAACAGAAAAGCGAACAAAGAGTTGGCCTGGAAAGTGAGATTAGAATAGAATAATAGCGGAAGTAGGAGCAGTGAGTGTTGGATCATTTTCTACTACTCCATCTCACTTACAATACGCAGATCGCAGCTTCCTTGCGTGTTTTGCTGGACATTCCATCTCACTTTTTGACTCCATATCATTCTCAATCAAACTTTTATTTTAATTTTAATTTGAAGAATATTAATTATTATATTCAATTTGATTCATATCAATGAATTATTTTATTGCAAATTTAAGATACAATTCGATACTTTAAAAATTAATTGATCTCGCAATTCAAATATTATTACAAAATTATACTGTCTTACTTGAATATAAAAAACCGCCCGATATGAGTTTAATTAAAAGCATCATACGTCTTTGTTCATTTTTTATTTTCTAATTATCTCGAAAAAGTAAGTAAAAACATAACGAGTATTTGTTTAAATTTTTGCAAAACAAATGATTAAAATATTGTATTTTATTTTTATTTATCTCTTCTCTCATAAAAATTTAAAAATAAAAATTAAAAAAATTATTAACCGACATCTCATCTAAAAATTCAAACAATTTAAAAATAATCAATCTATCGTAATATTTTAACGCATTCGATTCATATTCAAATTCTGCACGTAAAACCTCTTTATATATGAGATTTAAACTTAGAATTTTTTATTTAGAGATCATATTAAATGATCAAAAATTTAAATTTAGGTAAGAGTTAATATTTTACGGAAATAAAGAGCAAGTGATGCGAAAATTTATATGGCCGCAATAATATGGTTCCTAACTACGACAGCAATTGAATAACTAACCCAAATGGGTATGCTTTTGGTGCCAAGTTCGAGTACGTACCTACTGGTTAGTTGCTCCTAAATAATTGCCATGATTGCGGCATTAAATGTAAGGTGGGGAGTCTGCTATTTTCTATTTTAAATTTTATTACATCTTCTATTTTATTATACGTTGAGAAAATATTTTATACATTTTGTATGTATATATTAATTGAAATAAAAAAAATACAATATAATTTAGAATAGAAAATTCAATCCGAAAGAGACACTTTAAGTATAAGGACTATCTGTTCTGCTGGGGATATATTATATTTACTGAAAAATAACAAAAATATATGTATTATACATTATAAGATGACTCGAAAATTTTCAAGCTTGAGTTGAGCTCGGCTCATTTTGCGCTCCTATTCCCAAGTTGGATATGCGCGACCCGTTCCGATCGATTCCGCAACTCAATTTGTCGACCTGATTTATTACTTTTACATTAGCATTTATTACCTTCATCCGACTTTGAACTGATTTAAGCGTTTGAGGGTCTTTGTTGGGGATCGCTCAGCGAGTCTTATGGTATATCATGTTTTAAGGTCCATAAACTTTATATTCAGATTATCTTTAGAATAGACTCGATCTTCTACTAGGATCATTTTGAATTACTTTTATTATTTTTTAATAGAATCACATATAAAAGAAACCAAGACCAATGTAATAATTTTTCTATTAATTCTCTAAAGTATTTTGTTTAATTAAGCTATTAGTATGATCGAAAGGATAATATGTTAATTGTTGATAATATTAATTATTATGGTCATTTTATTATTTTTATTTTATTTTCAGTAAGAAATCGTCATTGAATTAATTTTATTTTATTTTCAGTAAGAAATGATTGGTCCTTGAGTGACTGCTCTTTGTTGATAAAAGTGTTAGGTAGCATTTTCTGTACTTAAAGGCAAAGGAAACCAGACTTACTATAGTGGTCGATGACTTTGCGTGGATAATTATATAATTGATTATAAGATAATTTATTATGAGATAATTAATTTTAAAATAATAAATTTAGAAAAATAATTACAACATTTAAATTCACAATTTCATAATTGATCATGTAGATTTTACAAATGCATTTCATAGCTAAATTCCAAAATTAATCCATTCTCACTATCAATAAATGGGCATGACGGATAATTAGATAATGATAATAATAAAAATAATAATTGACGTGTGATTAAAAACTACAAAAATGTGGCAGCTATTATAACGTAGTTTTTCATGAAATTTAATAAAAAAATTATTAAAAAAATTGGATCAAATAATACAGTAGATCTATATTTACATGCAAAATACAGATTTGAATTGCTCAATTACACATCCAATAACACTTATTAAATTAGGGGTACATAGTCGCATGTGATGTCTAATGGACGCAAGTGGCCCCTAAGTCACTTGTAATAGGACTTGGTCCATATGTAGCCCCATGAACTATTTGATAATTGAAGTCTTAACAATGACCAAATAAGAGTGTGATGTCTAATTACAATTGATTTGACGACTAAAATGTATTGTATATTAAAAATTATATAATAATTATAGTTGATATGATGTATTAATTTTCTTAAAAATAGTAAAAATACATTTGAGATATTCTTTTTGAGATGAGAAAATATTTTCTACAGTCAAATATATATTTATCTCAGTCCAATATGATGCGATGAAATAAGAATTATTTGACAAACAAACACGTCCTACGCATCTTTGAAAATCATAAATGCAACTGTTGTAATAAATGGAAGTGGACATTTTGTTTTAATTTCCTTACTTTATTTCCTAATTTCATAATTTTGTAACCTTTTGGTCCTTTTTGTTAAATCTTTTCCCCAGAAAAGACACAACTTTGGGATTTTTTTTTCTTCTGTAAGGGCACATTAAATTGAGAACAATGAAATGTTGGCAACTGTAAGAATACTTTCGCTTATTCATTAAATATCAACGTTAAGATCTTAGTAGCTAATAGTGGTTGTCCTAAATTATTACTCTTGATCATTATTAATGTAAATTTCCTTGCCAAGAATGTGAATACGGTTATTAGCCGTTCATTCTTTAAAATTTGGTGTAATAACACGTAAATCTATTTTAGTGCATTAGAGGGAATCATCTATATCATTTTATTTAAATTTGTAATGTTTGTAGATTGATGATGTTGTGTTTATAAGAGGTATTGAACTGTAATTTAAAATCAACCTGTCCAGTTCTCACCAACTAACTTAACGACCTCTCTTCAGAATGAGAAATATGTTCAGCACTCTCTTCTCCATAAGCTCGAGAAAAAGCCTCAAGGCGTTCATCAGAAAAAGCGTTACTCTGCTTGAGAATTACACAAACGAGAGGTTAATCCGTCATGGAAATGCCCTCCACTGCCATTTGATCAAAATGGGTCAATCATCCCAGAAATACATAGCCGTTAAATTACTCATTATGTATTTAGACTCGAGGAAATCGTTCGAAATTGACCAGATGTTGAAGGAGTTTAAAGGGTTCAATTTGGTTGTTCACAACTGTTTGATTAACGCAAATCTTCAGTGGGGGAATGTGATAAACGCGTGTCGGTTGTTTGATGAAATGCCCGAAAGAAATGAGGTTTCTTGGACCGCGTTGGTTTCTGGTTTATTGAAACATGGATATGTAGATGAGGCAATGTTTTATTTCGAGAGAAACCCGTTTTTGAATGTTTTCTCATGGACGGCAACGATTAGTGGGCTTCTCCAAAACGGGCTAAGTTTTCGAGCAATGGAGCTGTATAAGAAGATGCTTCGTTCTGGGGTTTTGCCTAATGATATTACTTTTACGTCTATTGTTAAAGCCTGTATAGAGTTAGGTGATCTTGAATTAGGAAAAGGTGTTATCGCGTTGATTATTAAGGTTGGATTCGAGGATGATGTATGTGTTTCAAATTCTTTAGTTACATTCTTTTTGAGGTTGGGCGAAATGGACTATGCAAGGAGAACATTTGATAGGATGGAAGAAAAGGATGTGGTTTCTTGGACCACAATACTCGACATGTATGTTGAGATGGGCGACTTAAGGGAAGCTCGTAGGATTTTTGATGAGATGCCAGAAAGAAATGAAGTTACTTGGAGTGCAATGATAGCAAGGTTTAGTCAGAGTGGCAATGCAGAAGAGGCTGTAAGGCTGTTTCAAGAGATGGTTCAGGAGAGGTTTAAACCGAATGAATCGTGCTATTCTAGTGTAATTAGTGCACTGGCCAGTCTGGAGGCTCTGCAAGCTGGAAGGAATATTCATGCTCATGTTATGAAGATCGGTATGGGGACAAATATGTTTGTTGGTAGCTCACTTGTTGACTTGTATTGCAAATGTGGAAATACTAAAGATGGACGCTTGGTGTTTGACTTGCTTCCAGAGAAGAACGTCGTCTGTTGGAATTCGATGGTTTCTGGTTATAGTTTGAATGGCCAACTTGCAGAAGCTACAAAGCTGTTCAACTGTATACCTCAGAAGAATAACATATCCTGGAACTCATTGATCGCTGGTCACTTAGCTGTTGACAATTTTGATGAAGCATTTGAAGTGTTTAATGAGATGATTTTGTCTGGAGAACAGCCAAATAAATCCACTTTTTCAAGTGTTTTAAAAGCTTGTGCAAGCTTAGCCTCACTAGAAAAAGGTAAGTACGCGCATGCAAAAGCTGTAAAATTCGGCTTTCATCATGACATCTTTGTCGGGACTGCACTTGTTGATATGTACGCAAAATCTGGAAGTATCAAAAGCTCTAAAAAAATCTTTAACAGGATGCCCACAAAGAATGAGGTTGTATGGACTGCTATGATTCAAGGGCTAGCAGAAAACGGATTTGCGGAGGAATCACTGCACCTGTTTGAAGAAATGGAACGGAACTCATCTGTTCCACCAAATGAGCTGGTCCTTTCGTCGGTTTTATTTGCTTGCTCCCATTGTGGTTTAGTTGATAAAGGACTAAGCTACTTCAATTCAATGGAGAAGGTTTACGGTATCAAACCAAACGAGAGGCACTACAATAGTATTGTAGACATACTGTCTCGATCTGGACGTCTTTGTGAGGCTGAAAAGTTCATCAGAAATATGCCCTGCGAAGCTGAAGCAAATGCATGGGCAGCTCTGCTCAGCGGTTGTAAAACCTACGGCAACGAGACTTTAGCTAAGAGGACTGCAGAAAAGCTCTCAGAACTTGCAGAGACAAAGCCCGGAGGATACATTCTCCTGTCTAATGTATATGCATCAGGAGGGCGATGGGTTGATGTTATGAGTACAAGAGAATTGATGAACCAGAAAGGAATCAAGAAAAGTGGAGGTTGCAGTTGGATTGAGTTGAGAAATAGAGTGCATTTGTTCTACTCACAGGATGAAACTCATACTCAGTCCACAGAAATCTATTGGGTTTTGCAACTATTCAATTCTGAAATACAATCCCTATTTACTTGAAAAAAACTTTCATTCTTGCAAATTTTATGGGCACTTGTGCTAACTGACCACAATCAATGCACTGTTTGGGTGGGTACCTTGTGTCATCTCACAATTTAGTTGCATGGTACACACACATTTTGCCAAGACAATCATGTCGATTTACAGTACTTTGAGTGGGCTCGTTAGAAAACGTAAAATTAGTGGTTCGCCCTTGTCAAGTAAATTATAGCCACATAAGAGAGAATCGAAGTTATCAGACAATGTATTATGATCATCATGAATTGACCTTCCTCCAATACTTTGAGATTAAAAAATAGCCTAAAAACACAAAGTTATGAGAGCCCGCGTCGTTCTGATGGGATACTACCCACAGGTCAGATAATGATTCTAATAAAGGAGTGTAATATGATAATAAAAGGTCAAAAATTTATAAAAATGTATACCTTAACAAGTAGAGTGTTTATAGTTGTGTTCCAATTGTACATTCACATGTGGGTTTCATTCAATTCATCCGTGCATTTGAAGATGATGTTGGGATTCTTATTACTAAGCTTGGCCCAAAAATTGATTTTTATACATTTGTCGAATTTCAAATACATAAAGGCCCATATCATATTAAATAATATATCACTTTTCTCTTTTTTCTTTTATTATTTATTGAGTCAATGACAAATATAAATACTCCCTTCCAAGAGAAAGGAGATTCTTCTGCATGTATTCTGTTTATAACCACCTCAAAGTAAACACAATGATTCGGCAAAGTAATTGAATAATTATATTAATACTTTTTATAATTAGACTTTTTTGTTAATCATCATAATCTAAAAGTTCAAACCAAACATGCCGCAAACATTCACGATCCATTACTAATCAACATCATACAAAACGCCGTCCCAAAAAATAAAACCCAACGGCGTAATTTTTACTTATAAAGCAATAAACCCTCTAACAAATGCTTGCACTCCGCCCCCGGCTACTTCCCACCGCCATGATCGGCGCCACCGCTGCTCTCTCCTCACCATCATTTATTGCCCTTAGAAACCCTACTCTATCAACACCCCACTATCCGCAACTTTCCGGTGAGATGTTTCTCGGGAAGCGCCTTTCTCTCTCTACTCGCTTCCCCAATGCTTCCATTCGCTGCTTCGCGGCTGCTGCAGCTAACGAAAAGGTTCGAGTTCAGAACCCCGTCGTCGAAATGGACGGTACTTGAAAAGAATTAGTACCAATGATATTTGGTTGTTGTTGTTGCTATCTTGATATCAATTCTATTCGTTTTTGGCGATTTTAGGTGATGAGATGACCCGGGTCATATGGAAAATGATTAAAGACAAGGTGCGAGCTCTGAATTACTAGCACGCACTTATCGTGTTCTTATTGTTGGTCTGATAAGTGACATTCAGTTGTTTGTTTCCCGGAACGCAGTTGATATTTCCGCATGTTGAATTGGATATAAAGTATTTCGACTTAGGGATATTGAACCGGGATGCAACTGATGACAAAGTTACTGTGGAGAGTGCAGAGGCTGCCCTTAAGTAAGTTCATAGGTTACTGGTATTTTCCTATTGAGCATTTCATTGCGAGTCAAAGCTTGCTTGCTTTTCAAGTGTAAACATTTTGTGCTTAGTCGGTCGAGATGATTAGATTAGGGTGACATTTATTAGGTTATTCCTTTTGTAGCTGAAGTAGGGAACTTTAGGTGTGGTTTGGAGCTAATAGTTATGTTTAGCGTTACTGACGAGTGGTGTGTACATACATACGCACATATATTATTATTATTATTATTTATTTATTTATTTTCTTTCTCTCAGGGTTTGAGCTACTGCTGAAACCTCATTGATGACTGCGATTATCTCTTCTCCGTATCACTTAGCGATAGACAAATTGGAGTATGTGAAAATAAAACTTCAATTTGCTGGTGGTTAAGTGGTGTATTTTCCCCATCAAAAAAAAAAAAAAGGAAAAGTGGTGTATTTTGTGGAAGTGGTTTTACATAAAACTTAGAAGGAAAAGATGCTTTTTTTGAAATGCTATGAATTTTAGGCTGCTGCTCACCCTTGCGATAAGCATTGAAAGTCAAGAAATAGATAAGGGCTGCTTGTTTCTTTCTTTTTTTCCCCTTGTAATACATTATCTATAAGGGACATCTTTGAGGAACTTTCATTTGGCAACATCATGTTAACAATGAAAGATAGTAAAGTACTTTATTCATGACTCCTACAGGTGAAATTTAACATTGGCGATTAGAAGTTTCTGGTTGAATATTCAAATTCTAGTTCTTCATAGAGAAAATAAAAAGGATACCGATAGACAGTTATATTACACCAGTGAGGATCTTGTCTTTTATATTCCTGAATAGATGAAGTTTTCCCTAAAATATATAATTTTATTATGATAAAACCTCATCTTTTCATTCTGAATTTTCTCCAGGTATAATGTTGCCATAAAATGTGCTACAATTACTCCAGGTTACTTATACTTAATATTTCTTGCTCTATTTGATATTTATTTGATTATTAGGAAACACAAAGAAGTTTAATCTTGTTGTTTCAGATGAGAGCAGAGTGAAGGAATTTGGACTAAAAGCTATGTGGAGAAGTCCCAACGGCACAATCAGAAACATATTAAATGGTCTGTGTGTACAAATATGCTATCGTTCAGTCTCAAAATATCACCATTTCGACTTCTCCTGTTGTATATCTTCTCATATTACTTTTCTCTAGGAACTGTTTTCCGCGAGCCTATCCTTTGTCGAAATATTCCCAGAATTGTTCCTGGTAACATTCTGCTTCCTATTTTGTGAATAAAAGTGAAATAATTCATGCACGTAGCCATTGAGACCTCATTTTGCAGGCTGGAAGAAACCCATTTGTATCGGCAGACATGCCTTTGGTGATCAGTATCGTGCCACTGATACAGTAATACAGGGATCTGGAAAACTTAAGCTCATTTTTGGTTAGTTGATTATGTTAAAGTGGTTTAGTGAAATGCAATTGAAGCTTTATTTCTAGAAAAATGAGTGCTTAGAAGGAAAATTTTTCTGTTTATTCCTCAGAGCCAGAAGATGGGAATAGACCCTTAGAACTGGAAGTCTATGATTTTAAAGGACCAGGCATTGCCCTTGCTATGTATAATGTTGATCAGGTCCGTCCATTTAGTGATGTACCACCAAATTTGCGATTTCTGTTGATGTACATATCCAATTGTTTGCCCCTTATAAAATTTCTTATGAAAATCTATCAGTCTATCCGAGCATTTGCGGAATCATCAATGGCAATGGCATTTGGGAAGAAGTGGCCTCTCTATTTGAGTACAAAAAATACCATTCTTAAGAAGTATGACGGCAGGTAAAATATTTTATCCTTTTGTTTTTTTTGTAAACCACAGAGTGTATTATCATTTATAACAAGGAATGTTTTTAACTTTTTGTTAGAATATTCACATTCAGATTTTCATTATTGCAGGTTCAAGGACATATTTCAGGAGGTATATGAAGAAAGATGGAAGGAAAAATTTGAAGAACATTCTATATGGTTATTTTTTTTTTTGTCTGTGATGTAAAGTTGCTCCATACACTATCGCATTCTGTGGACTTTTTACGGGGTGTTCTTTGCTCCTTTCAGGTATGAGCATCGCTTGATTGATGACATGGTGGCCTATGCGCTCAAGAGTGAAGGTGGATATGTTTGGGCATGTAAGAACTATGATGGAGACGTCCAGAGTGATTTACTTGCTCAAGGTGATTTAAGCTTGGCAATAAATTATCCATGCATAATATGGTCATATCTCCCATGGGTTTCCAATTATTTTGATGATTTTATTACTCTTATCTTGTGGATAAACCCTAGGTTATTACATTTAAAGTTATAATCTGTGTTCCTTAATGTGCACAAAATGGGTACACCAAATCAAAGATGTCAGCAGGCCCATTATCTTCTGATATGACTTTGATTTCCTCCACCCAAGATCTTCATGCTTTGCAAATTCTATAATGATGTTTGAACATTGGCCGATGGGCTTTGCTCTGTGCAGGATTTGGTTCTCTTGGGCTCATGACTTCTGTTCTGGTCAGTCCTTATTTGGAAAATTCGTGATCTAGCGCATCATATCTGTTTACTTCTGTGACATTTGTGAATCTGTCATGTCCGCTTGGCAGTTGTCGGGTGATGGAAAAACGTTAGAAGCTGAGGCAGCTCATGGGACTGTAACCCGTCATTTTAGGCTACATCAAAAGGGACAAGAAACCAGCACCAACAGTATTGCTTCCATATTCGCATGGACACGAGGATTAGAACATCGGTTAGTTTTTATCTGCTGCTCTGCATCATATATATTTGTGTATTTGGGAGTGGGGTGCCTGTTTCTGGACCTGTAGTTTTCTGGATGAGTTGCTACTTAATTCTAACCACCTGCAGTGTTGTGTGCTTATAAAACCTAAAATCACGTGCTTGAATCTTCTAATTGTTTAGTAATTCATTATGCCCATCATCTCTATCAGAGCCAAGCTTGATGAAAATCAAAAGCTGCTAGATTTTGCTCAAAAGCTAGAAGCAGCATGCATTGAGACAGTGGAGTCAGGAAAGATGACGAAAGATCTTGCTATTCTGATTCATGGACCAAAGTAAGTGGTGCTTTAATGATTTCTAGTAAATGATTCATGCTCTGACACCAAATTGATATCACAAAATTGCTCTTTTGTTACTCATTTTTATGTTATGATGCACTTATAATGATTTTGCTTTCATGTTTGTGTTTGATTACTATGCTTCAATGAAAAATGAATCACCCAAAGACCATACTTATATCCAAATAAAAGAAAAGATTGTTAGGGGAAGCCTGAGGAAGAAATCAATTCATCTTGAACAGTAACTGGTTTAACATTTTCAAGATTCAATTACTTGGAGCACTGCACAATATATGGTGTTAACAGCTATCTAAAACCTTATGGCTTCATTCTTGTTGGCCGTTTCTCATAGTTCTCAGTGCAAATAATATCTGTTTCCGGTTTCTGAGAAATCAGGTTTATGTGCAGGGTGCTGAGGGAGTTCTACTTGAGCACTGAAGAATTCATTGATGCTGTTGCTCAAAATCTTGCGACAAAACTTCACTCTCCAGCACATAATTAAAGTTCGAATCTGAATTTTGAAGCGGATAGTAATATTGGAACTATAGAGGGAGAGAAGCTGAAGTTGTTCATCGTACAGCACCCACTCTCTTCCAAACAGAGAGATCCTACTGTCGTGAGAACCTTCCAGACCAAAAGTACCATTTATCTGTGATGAGATATTGAATGGGTTATCAATGTCAAGGATAACAATTACGCGCAAGTTGTATTCTGACTTTGATGGATCTTGCCACATTTCTCCATTCTGAGTTAGGACGAGATCGTACATTGAGGAAGTTGATAGGATAATAGCCCGCCATTCACTCATGATGTGATGAATTGATACTTCTTGTGTTTGGAGTTGCCCGAATAAGAGACTCTGGGAAAGGCAGCTGTCCTTTTCTATTTCTATTTTGATGAATTTTAGATTCCATTACCTTTTCATTGTCTTTTCTCTAATTCCCCACGAATATGATGATGTATGAATATTTACTTTATAATATATTGCCACATGTCTCGCGAGCTTGGATATGAGTTTTCAGAGGATATTGTTCCAGTGGCGTTCATGCATTTGTCTGCGAGATAACACCCAAATCTATTTACATACTTTGATAATGGTCCAAATGCGTCAAATATTGTCTCCTCGCGCCAAAAAATTGCTGCTTCCACTCCTCTCTTCAATCCTTTTGAGTTTGTCTTCCTTCCTTGCCTCCTCTTAAAAGAGTATTCATCTGATTTTCCCTTGATTATGCATAAATTTATCATCACAGGCAGATTTATAGAATCGTTTATAGATTTTCATTTTTTCCCTGTGAATGATGATCGCCTGATCCAAAATTAGCCTAAAATCCTAACAATATTACCACTTGATCCTGGCCATCATACGCTGTGAAGTATTGGAAAAATGTGTTTTCGCAAAGCCGTTTGCCGTGCGTTTAGGCATTCAGATTCATCTGAAATCCTTTCGGTTGGCACACCGGGCTTGAGCTACAGGAAGCAGTGATGATGTAAGTGGTTTTCCTGCTTATTCATCAAACCAAACCAGAAGTTACAGTCATGGTGATTAATAATGTTGGGGAATTTCGCTCACTTGTTGAGAAGCTTTAGTCGAGTGGATTTCATGTGTATGTTGATTTCTCCGAGGGAGGATTTGTGGGGCGAGAATCCTTGGGATTTACTTGACGTAACTCAACCTTGTTTGGCTATTCCTTCTGCTGCAAAAGTATTGAAGCAAGATGGGTATTGGGCCGGTACGGCCAGGATTGATTTTTACTGATGTGCTTTTGCTGTCGGAATGGAAGGGGATTTGGTAGTTGCAATCAGAAGAGCATTTTTCTTTTCAATTCTTCTCTGTTTTCCTCTAAATTCAAGTGTTTTTGAACTATTATTTGTGGAGGGAATTCATTCTCTCTGTCAGGAAGACACCCTTACCAACGGAGCCCAGTCTAATGGAGATTCTGGAGCTTGTGTTGCGGAGAAATGGAAAGCCAGTTTTAAAGACCCCTGTGAAAATGGTGATTATATTTGTCCCGTCAGTTATATTGGCAGGCTTAAGCTCATTCAGATATGGCCTGGGGCTCAGGATGGCTAATTTCTTCACTACACAGACTGATGCGAGTTATGCTATGGATATGGAAATAATTTTTCTCAGCGATAGAGGTGAGAAAAGGTGAGCAGTGGATATTTGAGTTGATTTCACTCACAAATTTGAACTGGGGCCATGATTAATTCTATGGTGAAGGTCATACTCTTGCAAAGGCCTGGACCACTTTGATTTTGAATCATGGGAACTGTTGAAACGCAGAGTAGTTTGTCTGTACTAGGTCCACAATACATATGACTGGTAATTTGATAGTCGAGAGGAGTTCTGGTTTCCACATTCTTCTGTTCCTTGTTCAGCTAAGCATCTTGGAAAAACCTGATAGCTAGAGCTAAAACCCTGCCATCCACACGTTCTAAAAACCTCCTAATTCACCACTACCACTCATCACCAAATCCAAAATTGGCTGAGATCTCATTTCAGGATCTTTTCATTTTCCTGGACAAAACTCCTTTCAGGCTCGGTTTTATCATGGTAAAAGGACCTTAGATCTTGAATTTACAGTTTCATACTTGGTTCAAGTTGTTGATGTAACAGTTAAACCCTCGGCTATGGGGTGAAGGCCACATGTTCAATTCTTGAATCAAACAGTTTTATCTTCAACGATAAGACACAGACTTTTTTGGTTAAGTTTACACATGCACGAGTACATGTTGGTACAGAAAATTCTGTATGATAGGTATTTCAAACCACAAATGAATTTTTCATTGTTTTTTCTTTCTAGCAAAGATACTGAAAAATCAATATTCCGTACTACACATGCAAATTCTAATTGAAATTGTCAACCAAATTATGCACCCTTAAAGCTGGTAGAAGGCTTCAGAACTTCATTATCTTTGAGCGGAATCAAGAAATGGGGATCTATACATTGCCTCTCTCCCCTTCCAAACCATCTTTCTCTTCTGTAAAGCAACCATTCCGAAATTCCAACTCTCCCATTTACCAGTGCAATTTTCTGAAATCTTATGATTGTACATTCCACAACTATGGCTTTTCTTTACCTTCAACTTCAAATTCTAACAGCAGAACCAGTTCGTATAAGTTGGCTAGCAAGACACCCCATGAGTTCAAAGTCAGATCGGCAGCTCTCCCCGAAAGCAGAAATGAGGTAACTAGTATTGATGAAAGGATCAGGATTTTGCAGCTTGGATCCATGTTTGCAATCTGGTATCTGTTGAACATTTACTTCAACATCTACAACAAACAGGTCCCTTTTCCTTCCTGTTTTTCTTTCTTTTTTCATGCTTTTTGTTGTAGGATATAGTACAAGGAATGTCAGTCTGTTGCATGTAGCCTTGTACAATATAATGATATTAGCTTCAATGAATTTTCATTACAGGTTCTGAAGGTTTATCCATTTCCTGCAACAGTAACGGCCTTCCAGTTTGGTTGTGGAACAGTTCTGATACTTCTGATGTGGGCGTTAAATCTGCATCCCAAACCTAAAGTTAGTAGGTCTCAGGTAATGTTTTTCATCATTTTGAATGGTGCAAATGACTCTTCTTCATGTTTTTGCCTTAGATGTTTATTCTGGATATCTTTGTTTAGTTTGCAGCAATCTTACTACTTGCTCTTGGGCACACAGTGGGTAACCTTTTAACAAATGTCAGTCTCGGGAAAGTGGCTGTTTCATTTACACACACAATCAAGGCAATGGAACCTTTCTTCACAGTCTTGCTTTCTGCACTTTATTTTGGAGAGGTACAAGCATTTGTTCTCATGTCATTGGAGTATAGAATCTACTTTGATATTTATATGCTGCATGCAAGTGTGATTTTATGTCTGTGTTTACGTTTTTGCTCTTCAAAGTACTGCATCATAAATGGCACTATTGGATTTGCAGCTTATTTAGGATTTTATACTTCTCCCATTTCGTGGCTGATATGTTTCAAATGGCATTCCAATTCTTTGACAATCTGCATGCTCACATATGAGGAATTCTAGAAAGCATATATTCTGATTTTGAGCCGGAAAGCGATTGTACTTAGTAGGAACATTTAATTGTTAAGATGCATTTTATCATTATGCAGAAGGTAATAACCATGACAAACTTTTCACATGAATAGTCGGAGGTTTTTCTTCGCTATATGTACTGCAGTTTACTTTATTTCCACTTAGAAAATGAACATACAAGCAAATAGAAAATGTAAAGTACGCAAGTTAAGCAGTGAGGATGAAACACTAAAATTACTCTAGTCGAACGTTGCTGTTCAACGCAAATTAATTGTTCGATGCTTTATTATTTTAAGACATTTGACTTACATTTGATCGCACAGAGACCCTCAATATGGGTTGTTTCTTCTCTCGTGCCTATTGTCGGTGGCGTAGCATTGGCATCATTCACTGAGGCCTCTTTCAACTGGTATGAAGCTAATTGCAAGTGAACATCAAGAAAATCATTTCCTGTAAGTTGTAGCCTGATGATAGATTTCTTTTAACAGGATAGGTTTTGGAAGTGCAATGGCTTCTAACCTTACCAACCAAACACGAAATGTGTTTAGTAAAAAGCTGATGGTCAGAAAGGAGGTACAGTTCTTCAGGTGCAAAAAGTTCCTCAAGAGCTTCTGCATGCATTGTAACTAAACTAAAACGTACTTTTCCTTTCTTAATTACAGGAAACTCTGGATAATATCAATCTCTTCTCCATTATAACAATCATATCATTTTTATTTCTGGCGCCTTCTGCCATTCTCCTGGAAGGTGTCAAGTTTAGTCCTTCATTCTTGGTAAGTAGCATATTAAAAGCAGAGTTTCTAACTTAAAATGCTCTGGTTCCTTTTCCAGTATCCCTGAAATTCATTATTAATGGTTAATTCATCTAACTTTGGTTTCAGGCAACTCAAGGTTTCAACGTCAAAGATTTGTGTATAAGATTGATTCTCTCTGGCTTCTGCTTCCATACCTACCAACAGGTGAGGTGCCATACACTCTCACCCTACTTTTTGCATCATTTGAGTAACGCCATCTAAGAATGATATTTCTAAATTGCATTCTGCACACCCACAATCTTAGCTAAATCCTTCTCTTAGATGAGAATTGAACGAGTCTAGAGCCTCGTTCTGTCCAAATTCTATTGTTGTAGACGCTGAAAAAGGATACAATAATACAGAATCACACCATAACTCAAACCATGCAAATCACTTAGCCTCAAGCTCGAAGGGCACAGTAATTTCATCTGTTTCTTGTGGGCAGGTTTCCTATATGATATTACAGATGGTGTCACCAGTGACACACGCAGTAGGAAACAGTGTGAAGAGAGTGGTTGTCATTGTATCTTCAGTAATCTTCTTTCAGACACCTGTGTCACCAATAAATTCCCTAGGTATGTAGATATGCTCTGATCTTAATCTTTTATCTCCCTCCCTCCCTCTCTATCTCTCTCTCACATGCATTACGATTTAATGAACTTAGGAACTGCCTTGGCTCTTGCTGGAGTTTTCTTGTACTCGAGAGCAAAGAGGATCAAAGCGAAAGTTGCTTAAGGAGTCGCAATAATTGCACTTGGTGTTGCGGAAAAATGTAACGATTAGCAAGTATTAAAGCTCCGACAGGATGAATCACTTTTGGGGGGGGGGGGTTGGGATTCACTGAACTGCAAGCTTTGCTTTGAGGATTGGTTTCAACTCAATTGATTCTTGGAGCGATCACGGGAAGACTATGTATAGGCCTGTTTAAAATTTGGGTCAATTTTCATGTCTACTTTAAATGACATAGAAATTGTGGGACATTCTTAGTTTTATACTCAATTTTTTTCCCTTAATTGTTACCTGACTCTTGTGATGTTACAATTAATGTGGCAGCTTGTATATTTCAGTCTTAAGGTAGTTACGACGGATTAAGTGAAAAAATTCAGATTTGTATTTTATACGTGTGGGTGTGATACTTTTATACCAACTAAATTGATAATAAGCTCATTGAGCATTTTATTCCACCTAGACAAATTTTCCTCTATTTTCCCGTTTCTTGATCATAAGACTTTCATTACATTGGTTGCTTTACATATCTGCGATTCTGTTTATGACTTTTTTCACAATTATTCACAATCCAAAATCCACTTCTTAAATTGATTTTTACTTCTAACTGAAAGCATTTGTAATTAAATAGTCTGGAGTCATTTATACCTTCTCATATACATGCATAACACTCAAGTGGGCGAATGAATATGTACATAACCAAATCATCAAACTTCCCCAATACAGAAATCAGAGAAATAAAAGATCTAGGAGCACATCTCATTTTCACATGGCACCAAACACATCCTGTAAATGACAATTTCAAGCAACAAAACCTAATTACTGACCAACCATAGATTTACATTTACAACAAAAAGAACTGAGACGACCATCATCTATGGCATTAGCGTTTCTGCCTATAGCCCCCTCCTGTATGCTTGTACCTGCTACAGCACACAAATGTCCAGCAAAAATTCCGACAGTTTGATACTGTTTATCAGACATACACCTTCAGGGGCCGAAATTCAACCACCAAGTATTCAAAGTCTTACTTGCACAATATGAATCCCCCAACAGCTGCTAAGATGCTAAAAGCAAAAGTAATTACAGCGTCAAAGCATGGGGAACAAAATCAAAATCAAAAGCAAGTGAGATGCAACAAGGCTGTGGATCCTCATTTTGATGTTCATGATGATGCATTATCCTCTGGGCTTACCCTGTTTTCTTCTGCTAACAGCATACCTTTATCTTCCTCATCCCGGTCATTGGTGTCTAATCCATGGCCAAACTCTTCATTTCCTGATTGCCTGGGAGATGATTCTCCCAATTCCTGCCCAGCATTGTTATGTGATGCTCCAACAGTTTCCTTTTCGTTAACATCAGGTGTGGAGATTGATTGCTCACAATGACTCTGTGGGCCATCACAACTCTTAGATTCCTTCGTATTAGCATTGCCATGAGGTAAGGTTTGCTCATTGGTAGATGGCAATGGTCGAGCCTGCTCCATCATAGTTTCATGAAAACTACGTCTGGTAGGAGCTGCTCCACCAAATCTCTCAGGGCTACGGCTACGGGCTCTACCTTGGTTCTCAACCCATCCAAAATTCCTGTTGGGGCTACTGCCACTTGTACCTCCATCTTTTGCAGCAGCCATCATGCTCTCGTGAAAGCTCTTATAATGGAAGCTTCCTGTAGCATTCGTGTCTTGTTCAAAGGATCCAGCACCATGTCTGTGAGCATAAAAAAACACGATCTTAAACTACAGACTTGACATTTGCGAGCAAGCAAATAAAAGACCATTGCCATGCCATATATAAACTGAAGAAGAGCTAAAGGGGGGTCTAGATGGGACAAAGAAAAACAAAAATATACCTTTCATGCTGCTTGTAGTCATAACCGCCGGAAAGACCTCTATCTGGAGATGATGACATGCCCCAACCTCCCCTTCCCCCATCCCTTCCACTGTACGAGGAATCAAACTGTCCACTAGGGCCAGAGCTCCACTGGCGCCTTCCCCTTCCCATTCCACCACCACGTGAAGCCATATCACGAACTTCAACAGGAACCTTTTGGTTTGCTCCTTCTAAAAGTTTGACAAGATCTGATGCATGTCTTGCATCTTGGTCACAGAAAAAAGTATAAGCCACCCCAGTGGCACCTGCTCGTCCAGTTCTTCCAATTCTGTGAACATAGTCCTCTATTCCTGTTGGGAAGTCATAATTTATCACCACCCTGCGATTGGATAGATCCTATCATCACATAAGATGAATCACAATGAAACACAAGTGTGCCACGTTGTGTCTTATTGCAAAAGAATCTTAATTATAAGGTTGTATCCAGAAAAATGCTTGAGACAGATGATAAAGGCTCATTTAATGGGATGACGAACATGAAAAAAAAAAAAAATAGTAAACATGCGTTGAGGCTTGAGTGCTAAAATTATTCAAAAAACAAAAAAATAAATAAAAGAAACATTCGCTGCAACAAACATATTCATCAGGTATGAGAACGATTAGTGTTAACACTATGGGCCATATCACAGCTGAAATTCTCTAAAATCATTTTTAGGTTTTTATTTTTCAGGCATGTGCAGTAGTCTAACCAAACAACTGAAGGTATGGCTATTACAGAGCCACCAACCTGATATCCTTAATGTCCAGTCCTCGAGCAGCAACATCAGTGGCTACAAGCACCGGGGACCTTCCCGTGCGAAATTGATTCAAAACATGATCCCTCTCACCCTGAGATTTGTCACCATGAATAGCAGCAGCTCCAAATTGCCGGGTTAGGTTACCTGCAAGGTGGTCGCACATTTTCTTTGTAGAGCAGAAAATAATTATCTTTGATCCTGGTTCTTGAGATCTCAATATTTGTTCCAGGCGTCGGCGCTTATCCATTGGTGATAAAACTTCAACATACTGCAATGAAATACCAAGTTAATTCAACACAATACCTCGGAAGCAGCCAAATCGGAGAAAGATCACATCAAGTATATAAAAAGATGAAACCAAGATGAGAAATCGTTCAAAAAGATACCTGGGTTATTGATTTGTTCGCAGCAAGCTCATCAACATTTCCGATGTTAACTTGAACGGGGTTAACCAGTAAATCAGCAGCAATTCTGCGCACTTCCTTCGGCCATGTCGCCGTGTACATCAGGGTTTGCCTACGAGAAGGCACCTCCTTCACAATTTTCCTTATCTGGGGTTCAAAACCCATGTCCAGCATCCTGTCTGCCTCATCTAATACCAAATATGACACTTGATGGAGGCTAACTCTATTCATCTCCAGAATATCATTCAATCGACCAGGAGTAGCCACCACAACATCCACACCTCTGTCCAAGTCTTTCAACTGAGGACCTTTAGGTGCACCTCCATATAAACACTTCATCAGAAAAAAGATCAGAGCTAATATCAGCAAAATATTAGAGACATTGAAAGTTGACAAATAACATGATCATATACTTACTGTGTCACCAACAATAAAAAGAAAAAAAATTGTTCATATGGACTGTACACGAAGAAAACAATAGAACTCAATTCCCAAAAGGGAAATCATACAGAAAGGAGATTTCAAGAAATAATATAACCACTCCAGAGCATGGTTTTAATTGTGCGAGACTAAGGCAACTTTATCCCAGCACAAAATCAAATTTGCAAACTATGAAGAGGGCATTGCCGAAGTCATACCGTACAAGATATCCTAGATGATTTTCCGAACTTCACAGCTTCATCTTGTATCTGAGTAGCCAACTCTCTTGTTGGTGAGAGAACCAAAACCGTTGGGCCTAATTTAGGATTATTATGCCTTTGTTTCAAATGAATAAATCCAGGAATCAAGTAACCCAAAGTCTTGCCAGACCCTGTCTTAGCAATGGCAACTATATCACGACCTCGAAGAGCAATGGGCCATGATTGCGCCTGGATTGGAGTTGGAGCAGAAAAGCCAGCACTTTTTACCTGGAAAATGTGGGGGGGGAACCACGATCCTTATGAGAAAGGTAGGGTTCAAAGTTTATGATAAGCTTTTTGAAATTATGCAAGTGGCCGAGGAAAGAAGAAGCATCAACCTCCAATAAAGCCAGGCACTACTTGCTGAAGCAAGCAAGAGAGGAGGATGCCTCTTCTTCTATCCAGACCAAGGGCAGAGTGAATCACAACCAAGACAAGTCCTGGCTGAGCCCCGAAGAATCAGAAAACCAGTCACATAAATTGGTCCCCAACGAGGTCAATCCAATTATATGAAAGCACCCAAAGGGGAGAGCACAGTGTACGACATTTGGCTCCTCTCTGGAGCAAATATCGCACCTCTGGCAGAAAAATCTGAGCATGAGTTTTTAAGTTCACAGTGTGCCTCCAGTTGTATTTGAACATTGTAGAAGGCTTATTTGATTAATAGTCCAGCTTTGTAAATGCATCTAATGGCCAAGAAATATAAAAAAATGAATTGGTTGCATACCTCCCGTAAAATCTCTGAAGGAAAACCAGTGGCTTCAAATGAGGAGAATGGCTGGGGCACATTATCTCCCTATCAAGTTGAGTACAGCCAGCCGATTAAAATTTATTAAATAAAAGATTTAATTAATAATAAGTCAGAATCACAAAAAAAGGAACGCATGCAGGCAAAATAACAAAAGGAAGATTAACCATAAACAACTTGACTGAGTTAGATAATGAAATTACTTCAAGCCAAAAAATAACAGGCTTGGAAAACAAGTATAAAGATCTACCCAAACTACAGTAGGATATAAGAAATCCAATTGAAGACCCATATAACTCCACAGAAGAATAAATAAAATGACTAGCCAAACATCTCTGCTACTTCTGGTACTGTCTATGCTGACAGTTTCAGAAGAAATGCATTCATATACACTAAACAGTATAAGTATTAGTAGAAATTTATCAAATCAAACCATATTAGTGGGTAAAACGGTAAAAGGTCTTTACTTTTCCTTCAAAATCTGCACCACTAGCACAATAGATTCTAAGTCAGATTTCAACTCTTGATTAAGCATGATTCCAACACTAGTGGAGCCAGATTCAGGGTAAGTGCTAAGGGGCTTGGATAGATCTAGCTCAAGAAATATCTGGTTCCACATGAAGTCATGAACAGACAGCACCTCTTTAAAAAGTTAAGTCATATAAATATTAGGAATACATAATTGTATGGAATGATATAGATGCTTACAGTTACAGTAATTTCATGGCGAAGACGATAAGACTCGGCAGACAAACCAGTTTCTGCACCTTTAGATGCAAATGGCCCATGTGCAGTGCCAGTTCTCAAATTTGGATCATTCAGTGAGTAATCTGATCGGATTCTGGCAGTCTAAAGCAAAGAAGATAAAAGAAAAATACAACTCATCAGTCTTCGTAAATTCACATTGCTCAAGCATATGATTGTAAAATCAACCATTCCAATTATATTAGAGCTAAGTTACACAAGATGCCAAAGAAAAAAAAGTAACAATTACTTTTAAAGTTCATCTAAAAAGAAGTGAGATGTAACAGTGTGGATCTATATTTCTTAATTCAATATGCAAAACTTATGTCTTATATAAGAAAACTTTCTATTTCTGGAACAAACTTTGCATAAATACAAAATGCAGAAAATGTATGAAATAACTACTTCAGACACCTGATTAGTTCCTGCTCCAGAAGCAACCTTCTCTGAGCCACCATTGCTACCTTGGTTATATCTGTCTTCACTTTCATTTTTCCAGCAGTGTCCTGGGGTCGTTTGAACAGATGAACTCAGAGATTCTTGAGACGGTAGAGCGGTTGCATGCAAGGAGGCAACAGGTCTCTCATATTGGGTTATATTGGTCTCTGGATTCCAGAAGTACAAATATCCAGTCTTACAATCAACAAGTCCTCTCCATGGTTTTGGGAGGGTGGGGTCCTCCGGCGCATACCGTACACTAGCAGATGAGGCAGTGGCAGCCATATCAGAGCTTCCCTCTTAAGTATCCTGTAGAATGAACAAATGCAATCCCAAAGAAAAGTAAAACAAAGATCAGAAACACATATAAAATTCTTCTCAAAGAAAAAGAAGGAAATTCATATAAGATTAGTTGATTATTAGGCTAACTGCCAGAAGAAATAAGGGAAACAATTGTCTCAAACCACAGGACAATACAACACATATAAAGGGGAATATACCTAACGTGGAATTCCTAATTCCAGAGTTGATAAAATAATACTTTATTACGCATTTATAAAGATGCATGCATCAACAACAATGCCTAATACACACCACATTCTTAGTTCGTATAGTTGTACAGGCAGCAAACCAGTAAATAATTTTTCTCCGCGAAACAGAACTGCCCATACAGGCATAAAATAAGCAAAGTCGCACGGAAGATGCGAATCTAAAACCCTAAAAAGTAGTTTCACGAATGTGGCCATCGAAAGAACATGCATTGCTCAACCATTACATCTAGATCTATAAAAACCAGAAATCCACAACGTAAAATGTCAAAACAATACTAGAAATTCAAGGGAAGAAGCGATAACGGCAGCGTACGTCGTCGTTCTCCAAGCAAAAAGGACAGAACAGAAATGCTCCTCTTCCCGGGCGATTTGACCAAACACAGTGTCTGCTCTCTCAGAAAAGTTTTGTTTCTTCTCTCTCTAAGAAATGATCACAACAACAACAACGACAACAGTTTATGTGCATTAATATATAAAAGTGAGAGAGAGAGAGGGACGCTTCCGAGGAACCAGAAGCGGAAGGCAAGTGAAGAGATGGGTGAGAGTATTAATTAATATCAGTCGAAATTGAAAAAAGTAACCCACGCCTATGGTAATATAATAACACACCCATGGTTAATTGGTTACTACCATTAATACCCACTACCCGGAACTCTACCCCTGCTCTCACCTCTACTACAATCCTATTTAATTATTTTTTAGGCTGTATTTTGATGATTATATTTGAATTTCAAGAATGGAGTTCCAACAATTCATTAAAAAATTTAATATTTATTCTTAATCATCAAATTATATTTAAAATTTAAAAATATTCAAATAAATTTATTATTGCAAATAATTTTGAATCCTTAAATTCAAATGCAATTTGTTCACGTCAAATTTTTGCAAAATATTTTAGTTATCTGTTTTTATATTTTCTTCATCTTCCTCATGGAAGAGCAAAATCAAAAGAAACGAAGCAAAATTTTGAACTTTTTTTTATTCTCTCGCTTATATTGATTAAGATTCAATTTTTTTCTACATAATGAGAACTGAATTGATGGATAATTTATAAATAATCGTGAAGTTAATAATGGGTAACACGCCGTGGCTAGTGGTGATTCTTGAAACCAGAACCTCCAGACGACTTGTAAAAAAAAAAAAAGACGAAAATAGTTGAAGTCGTAGCACAGTAACTAGTTACATTGAAGAACAATGTTTTATGGTACAGTTCTGAGACTAGCATTGAACAGGGAAAAGAATGGAGCTGCAGTCCAATGAAGCAAAATTATTAACAGGGTCAGCAAGAAACAGAAATAATTAACATTTGGCAAAAAGGTGCCAAAACAATCTGCATTCAACCCAAGTTACACTTGCCTGCCACTCATAAGGCACTTGACTAAATCTAATATACGAACATAATCATAGAAAAGTGACGATTCTTTACCCTCCAAACCATCCCTGCTCACCCTATTGCTTCCTGCCAGATTGTTGCAGGGGCTTCCACCAACAACCAGATCAAACCCACCTATGCTGTCGATTATCTGCTCTAATCTCTCACCGTCAATTTGTTGAACATCATCAAAGTCAATCAAGTTTCCCCTCTGGTTAGTCTGCTCCCACCAACTCTTCACTATGTCTCTGTTCACTTTGGATTTCTCAACTGAAACTACATTCTTCAGTTTAATACCTAGTCGGTGAAGTGCAACCTCTGCACCACCGATTCCAGAGAAAAGAGACAAGAGGTTTATGCCGTTTGGGAATATGTCCTTCAAGACAGACAGATGATAAGCCACCGTGTCAACCTATATTGAAATTGAGTGCAATGTATCAGGATCACGACCAAAATTTTGCTATTGGAACATATTGAAGAAAATTGAAATGGTCAACAAAAATCCCAACAAACTGCACCGCACTGTATGTCCAAAAAGAAAGAAACAGCTAGGAAACATAAGATTATTTTACTGAGAAAGATGGGATAATTTCAAACCTGAAAAGAGTTTCCAAGAGATTTATATCTGTCGGTCCTACTTATCCCACCTCCCCTTGTGTGGTTCTTTGGAAAGCCCAATAACATCTCCACTTCATCAGGTTCCAGAGGGGCAACCTTGTTCCTGCCCACCCAAACTAAGTTCCACTTGCGGCACTGTTCGAGAACAAATCTTTGCACTGTTTCAGGCGGGTCACCGTCATACCTCTCTAGAGCATTGCGGATTCTCTCCGTCAGTTTTGCACTCCCAATGGCAGTTTGTATGCAATTCAGTTTATCTCGTGTATCCCAAGAAGGCCACCACTTTCTTGACAATGGAAATGCTTGATGGATGGTAAGAGGTGGGAGGGGAATGAGAGGAAATCTGTTTTCAATAGGCAGATTATGAACATAGCCTCTTTTTCTTGCAGTGGCGCAAAAATACTTTGAATCAACAAACTCTGGTTCAACCTCGTAGAGAAATCGGGATATAGTGTCCCAGACTCCCTTGGGGGCAAGGGCCACATTTTCATAATAAAAGTACGGCGGTCCTCTAGCTGCTTCTGGCAAAGAACGGTTAATATGTTCAGGATGTTGAGAAGGTACACCAAACCCTATCATTGGGTTAGGCAGACGAATTGTCTCCTCGGTTACGTTTTTCTTTCGGCACATCTCATAAAACTTTCTCTTCTTGTTTGTGCTGTTTCCACTATAAAGATGCTTTGGCTGTGAAGATATGGTAGAAAAATGGTCAGTTAAAATTTTATAAAATTAATTGATGCTGAAATATCAGATCTCAACTAATTCACCCTTAGTTTTCATAGAGTTTAAATATTCTAAGCATATATACTGAATAAATGGGAAGAAAGTTAACCTTGAGATCATCTTCAGGCAAATAACAGTCTGCTTCTCTAGCCATTTGAGCAGCACATATAAAATCAGTTAAAACAGCAACTGGAGCCTCTTGGCCTGAAACAATATACATCCAGAAAATTATTTTGAAGATTTCTTAGCTTTAAGATAAAATGTTACTCTATTTCTTCCACTTTCAAGCATGCCAATACGCATGCGTGGCGTATGGTATGCGTGTCTAACAAGTTCAACGCGAGCATCTGACAATTTAAGAACTACTAAGGCTTCCCACTGCAATCTTATTTGCAAGTCTACATAGAATGATATAGCGAATATTGAGTGCAATAAAAAAAGGGCGCAGGAGACAAAGAAGTAAGAATTAATCTTAAAACCACAAGACTAGTAATGGCCCCATCTTGCCTCAGATTCAGCAATCAGCATTGGAACTGTGACCAACGTCAAAGAACTTCTGTACAGATTACTTTATTTGCCAGGTTAAAAATGATAATCCACTGCAAGATACAACATCCATCTCAAACATTCCAAGATTTCTTTATGGAAACTAAAAATGATAAACCACTACAAGATAAAACATTCATATTAAAATTTCAAGATTGTTTATGAACAGACTCATAATACAAGTTTGCACCAAGAACAATAGGAAACCAAACATATATTATGTGCTAATTACTGAGCTAAACATCAAATATGAATGCAGAAGAAATCCAAAAGACATCAGCAAATTCAAAATTGAAAAGGATGACTTTAGTTTGCAAAGGACATCTTTAATTTTATGGGTAAGTTTGCAAAAAGATAATGAGTGAGAAATAGAGGGAGTATGAACATGAAACGTAGCAAATATCTTCATCCTGTCATTGTCAGAGGTTTAGAACTGTTCCAGGACATGATAACCAAAGCTAATTGTAGTGTCAATTTGTCACAAGTTAACCTTAAATTCAAGGAATCATTTCAAACACATAACCTTAATTTTTAAAAAAATAAAAATATAACTATCTTCCAAGCATTCCATGTACATTATCATCGCAAAATAAGCACATACATCATTCTGAAAATACCATTCAACCCATGCCACAACTCAGGTGAGATTATTGTGTATGGAAGAATTGACAAGTTCAGATACACAGTTGTCATTGTTGCCTCACCACAAACAAAAAACATTCAAAAAATGAGACAAGCAGATCATGTAGTAAAGGGAATGCCTGTCGAAAACATGATTTGATCACTGATGACAGCCTAAAAATAAGGGAGAATAGGTAGCATTTTATTACACACCACATCTGTCCATAGCTATTGAAGCCTCTTCCACAGTGTATCCCATATTTGCTAATGCTAGCAATTTTTTGTCTTTCTCAGACAAAGAGCCTGTATTTGCCAAGGATAACAACATTTTATGCTTCTCAGACACGGAATCAACATTGTCCTGCAAGAGGAATTTCTTAGTCAGTCCTCCATGCCAGAAGGAGTAGAAATGACCAAGATGATCATGAATGCTAGTCTAGATTAGCAAATGTTAATGAAATTCATTGACCGAGTACCATTTCAATAAACATAGAGAGTTCCATGAGCGAAATAAGAAACTGACAAACCCAAACCTTTATGTGAAATCACAAAGCAGAAAGATAAACAACTCAATCATGCGGGTGGATTTCAGGTTTTGAACTAAAAAATAGGACTGTACTCAGTTGCCACGTTACTGGTTTATCATTCTCTGAGGACATCTGAATTTGGGATCGAGTTACCACATAGAAATTGTCAGTAGATACATGCTTCTCTTCACACAGCAAATTGTAGACACTGGTAGCAAATAACATTTTATTCAAAGTATTCAACAAAAGTAAACAAAATTACAAGATGGAGTGACCCTTCAGTTCCTTGATAAACAGCTTATGGTTACTAGCAGACAACTGACAATAACCTAGATCATTAGTGACCATAAAAAAAGAAGGGGGAACCAAGTGAAGTCAGATATCAAATGTGTCCTGTAAACTGAAGTGTACACAACACACCAATGGCAGCTTATGGTCTTCATTATTACATATCAAATATGTCATATCCAAAATAGAAAATAAAGAATGACAGAATTTTTTGGCTAGGATGTATTTGCCTTGCAAGAGACCTAAGTAAAACATAATGCACTGACTGCATCAAGACATAAACTGCTCATGAATAGTATAGCATCACATACTTCTATTTCATCTTCAGACCAGCTGTCCATGTCCGAAAGATCTTCCTGCAAGGTGT